>NC_142359.1:4770963-5003463 GCF_059441175.1 Urocampus carinirostris | reverse complement strand
TAAGATTCGTAATTATAATAATAATAATATTAATAATAATAAATCATAACCTTTATCTTCTTTGTTCCTTTATATTGTGTAAATTCTAACCTTATCTTCTTTGTTCCTTTATCATCTTTATTTGCTTTTGTCCTCACTGTTAAATGTGAAACTGGAGTGTGACGTCCAATTTCGCTGTCACAATAATTTCAACCCATTTTGTAACAATGACAATAAAGGTATATTCTATTCTATTCTATTCTATTCTATTTATTCTATTCTATTCTATTCTAATATAATGCATCAAAGCAAGTGAGCCGTTTGAGGTGAGCCAAAAAAGCCGGTTCTCTAAAAAGAGACGGACTTCCTTTCACTACACAACTACCACGGAATGATGCATGATGGGCAATCCCCAGGCGGCAGACGCATGCGCACAGTAGCATCAAACCGCTCGCTTCCTTTGCAACGAAATAAAAAACGATACAGAGATAGAGGCTACCGCGGCCAACTCGTTTGACTTGATTGATTTGCCGTTTGGTGATAGTCGGTGTACCCATCATTGACCAATTTGCGTTTTTCCGTACAGATTTTCTTGTACGTCGTACACGTCTTAAAATGCATAATAAACATTACTCACGAGAGGTTTTGAGTTTTTCCTTTCCTTCATGTGTCATGTCCTGCACGGTTGTCATGGCGCCCAGCTGGCCCCGCCCCTTAACACCGGCTGAGACGCATTGGACTGATTGCTCTTGGAGTACTTAAGCGCGCTCCTTTGTACTGTGCGTTGCTGGGACGTTTGTTAAACCTGGTTAAACCCCGTGAGACTTAAATGCCCAGTTCTGTGAATCTGCCCGTATTTGATCCTGTTTTGTTTTTGGTCTGATCTGTTTGTTTGTTTTTGACAACTTGTCTTTTGTTTGGATTTCTAATCCACTCCGCGACCATCCATCCCCGGATCGAGTGCGCGCACCCTCCTCATCCTACCCCCAATAAATCGTGAGTATGTCTACGCGAATGGGTCCTTTTTTCCTGTTTCCCGCTCCGCTACGTGACAGCATGTTGGTTTAAGATCAGGTAATGGTGTAATTGTAATCCTGTGCAGTCCTTTGAGACATTTTTGTGATTAAGGGCTATATAAATAAATGTGACTTGACTTGAGAGAAAAATAAACGCAACGGTTAAGTGAAGCCACCAGAGAGCACTGTCAGCGTCATTTTTAAGCAGACTTTTTGAGAAACAGTCCAATAATTCCAAACATTTAGATAGATAGATAGATAGATAGATAGATAGATAGATAGATAGATAGATAGATAGATAGATAGATACTTTATTCATCCCCGCAGGGAAATTCACATTTCCAGCAGCATCCCTTCGCTGAGAACAGAGTATTTAAATAGTGCTACATAAAATACACACTGCAATAAAAATATGGTAATATACAATGAAGGGGGTGTGGTATAATGTGGGCTTTTACTCTGCCAGGTGGAGTTCAAGAGCCTCATGGCATGAGGAAGAAAAGATCTCTTCAGTCTGTCCGTGGTACAAGACAGTGAGAGAAGTCTGTCGCTTGGGCAATCCAAACGGTGGATGTTGCGGCAACCGTGGAAATCGGAGGAAGGAAGAACAGATGCGATCTTAAAACCGTGTCGAATATTTACTCCAAAAAAATCCTCCTAAAAGCATGTCTGCATCATTATATATATCATCTCATCTCATCTCATCAGCTGTACCGCTTATCCTCATTAGGGTCGCGGGGGGGGGCTGGAGCCCATCCCAGCCATCTCCGGGCAGTGGGCAGGGGACACCCTGAACTGGTTGCCAACCAATCGCATGGCACACAGGGACAGACAACTCCTTCGCTCATTCACACCTAGGGACAATTTGGACCGGCCAATTCACCTGAAATGCATGTTTTTGGAACGTGGGAGGAAACCGGGGTGCCCGGAGGAAACCCACGCAAGCACGGGGCGAACATACAAACTCCGCACAGGAAGTCTGGAGCTGGATTTGAACCCACGACAGGTTCCCATGACATGAACTGTGCCGCACAATATATATACAGTAATCCCTCGGTTATCACGGTTAATGGGGACCAAAACTGAAAATTTCGCAAAGTAGCGACGCCCTCTTCAAAAATAAATAAATAATAATATATATATATTTTTTTTTACTTTTAAAAAAATATATTTTATTTTATTATTATTATTTTTTAGACCCGGTTAATGAGGACCTTTACAAGCACTTCACCCAAACTTCAAGCACTTTTGTCTACACAACATTAAACGCATTTTCACGGATTTCAAGCCTCCTTACAAACCCGGGAGGGGTTATCGGAGCTGTGAAGTGAAGAAAGTTACACTAGGGCATGTCGGGGCGAATTGAGGGAATAGAATAGAATATACCTTTATTGTCATTGTTACAAAATGGGTTAACATATTGTGACAACGAAATTGGGCATGACACTCCAGTTTCACACATTCACAGTGAGGTTAAAAAAAACCAAGAAGATAAAGGAACAGCGAAAAGTGGCAGATGTAATCAGCCTCTGAGGTTCTTCAATTGAATACCCCTGGCTCGTGTGATTGTCAGTGATTAAACAATGTTTCAGGGGGCAAAATTATTTCAATTACCGCCGCCGGGACCTGGGAATTGTCGGAGGGATAGGATTTTCTTCCTCCACTGCCCCGACGAGCCGGGCTGCCAGCCTCTATCAGTTCTCATCTGCACCTGGACTCTGATATCCTAATGATGAATTATGGTCCACTTTGCGGGGTATACAACCCAACGTCCCCCTCAGTAACTGTCAGCCTAGCGAGACGCTGCATAGCGCCACCTAATTAGAACCCGTATAACCTCTGCCGAGGGCTTCCACAACATCTGCTTTTCTGGATTAAGCAAACTTTCGGAAGATAAGCCGGACGTGCAAGGTCATGTCCTATGCTACTTTAAGCGAGTATTTGTAGTCGGCGGAGGAGGATTGAGTAACCAGAAATGTTACTCAAGGAAAAGTACTGTTACTTTAAATTTACATGACCTAAGTAGAAGTAGCTTGGTGCGGTGGAGATAATGGTTGGATCGCATATTTTCACCTGCTTTGTAACCAGGGTTGGGTAGGATTACTTTAACTGGATTACTTTCAATGACTTTTGGATGACTCCAATACCAAATATGCTAATAAAAGACAAAAGAAACTAAATAGGAATAAAAGGATGACTCACAACACGTGGTAAGCCTTCTCTCCTGGCTTTGATCTCTTTGATCTCCGGCAAAACTAACATAAAATGCGACCAGGGTTGGGTAGGGTTACTTTAACTTGATTACTTTCAATGACTTTTGGATTACTCCAAGATCAAATATGCTAATAAAAGACAAAAAAAACTAAATATGAATAAAATAATGACTCACAACACATGGTAAGCTTTCTCTCCTGGCTTTGATCTCTTTGATCTCCGGCAAAACTAACATAAAATGTGACCAGGGTTGGGTAGGGTTACTTTAACTGGATTACTTTCAATTACTTTTGGATGACTCCAATACCAAATATGCTAATACAAGACAAAATAAACTAAATATGAATAAAAATGATGACTCACAACACGTGGTAAGCTTTCTCTCCTGGCTTTGATCTCTTTGATCTCCGGCAAAACTAACATAAAATGCGACCAGGGTTGAGTAGGATTACTTTAACTGGATTACTTTCAATGACTTTTGGATTACTCCAATACCAAATATGCTAACAAAAGACAAAAGAAACTAAATATGAATAAAAATGATGACTCACAACACGTGGTAAGCTTTCTCTCCTGGCTTTGATCTCTTTGTTTTCTGGCAAAACGAACATAAAATGCGACCAGGGTTGGGTAGGGTTACTTTAACTGGATTACTTTCAATTACTTTTGGATGACTCCAATACCAAATATGCTAATAAAAGACAAAAGAAACTGAATATGAATAAAATGATGACTCACAACACGTGGTAAGCTTTCTCTCCTGGCTTTGATCTCATTTTATTCCTATTTAGTTTCTTTTGTCTTTTATTAGCATATTTGGTATTGGAGTAATCCAAAAGTAATTGAAAGTAATCCAGTTAAAGTAACCCTACCCAACCCTGTTTGTACCACGGAGGAGAAAGTAGCCTAACTCTTGAAGCTCATCTTACAAAAGTAAGTTAAACTTCACTTTATCTATCTTAATAGACCTTTTGCAGTGAGGTGGGTTAGTCGGATAGGGGCCACTAATCCAGCCGGAACTTTTTTGTTTTTGAATGTTTTCCTCAAAAGAACATCTACAAAGCAAACATGTGTGAACGATTGTGGAGCGTTTCATTCTTGTGACTGTGGGTGATCACGTGCATGTTTTCAAATTTTGTGAACTGCTTATCAGTTGCTAGCAGAGCATAAGGCAATACAATGAGTACAGAGACCCCTAGCTATTTCGTGCTTCAGTTATCACTGCTTCACTACTTTGCGGACTTTGAACTGATTTTTGTTCATTGTTATTGATTTAAACGGATCCTCTATTGTGTTCTAGAGCAGACAGCAGACAGCAAATGCTATCATGGGGGCAGATTTAGGGCGGGCTTTGTGTGTTGGGTGCGTGCACAACGCTCTCGAACCTGCCGATTTCTTCTTGGCCCTTGGGATCACAAGTAGACCAGCATTTTTAAAGCGAAGGCTCCGGACCAGAACATATGGCAAAATTAAATCTGATAGATACGAGAGAGAAAGCTCATGCAATTTTATATTCTACCAACAGAACCTTAAAATCACATCTTAAGCTAACAAGGAGCCAATGCAGGTTAGCTAAAATCGGGGTCATGTGACCAAACTTTCTTGTCTAAGTTAAAAGCCTCGCTGCAGCATTTTGTACCAACTGAAGGCTCTTGAAATTGGACTTCGGGAGACCGGAGAGTAGTACATTACAGTCATCGAGACGGGAGGTAAAAAACGCAGGAATTGTAATCCCCGCATCCGACTGAGACAGCATGGGCCGAATTTTAGCAACGTTGCGAGGATGGAAAAAAAGCTGTTCTAGTAATTTTCTTAACGTGTGTTTGAAAGGACAGAACGTGGTCAAATATGACACTTAAATTTTTGACCGAGTCATTATGGGTGATATTACATTTGTCAACGTTCAGAGCCGTTTTTGAGAACAAGTCACGGCATTTAGATGGACCGATAACTAGCATTTCGGCCTTTTAAGGTTAAGGCGCAAGAAATTGAGTGACATCCATTCTTTTATCTCAGTGAGGCAGACCTCCAAATTTCCAAAGTTTAGTGTGTAAGATTCCTCCATCGGAAGATATAGTTGAGAGTCATCTGCGTAGCAATAAAAACGGATATGATACTTGCAAATAATATCACCTCATGGACGCATGTGAATGCTGAAAAGAAGTGGGGCAAGTACTGAACCCTGCGGAACACCACAGGTAACACTAAAGGGCTCAGATGTCATTTCGCCATGTTTAACACAGTGCGTCCTATCTGAGAGGTAGGATCTGAACCATAAGAGAGACCAATCCATTTTTCCAACCGTTCTAGTAAAATATTATGTTCCACAGTGTCAAAGGCAGCAGCAAGAGTGATAAAGCGCCGGAGTCCATTGCCAGTAGAAGATCAACCAAAGTTTTTCATTTTAGGATAAAACAATATATGAATACACCATTCTGTCTGTGCGGCCCTGTGGTTGCTGACCACTGCTCTAAACCACATTGATTTTCCATTTTCTCCCTGATTCATAATGTCCAAAAAGGGAGAAAAACAACAGCACTTTGGCAGAACCGTTACCTAGGTCCCTTTTGTGGACAATAAATGAACGATTCCGAGCAGATGTGCTGTTGGATAGGCGCTCTGTAAACGCCTGCCCACCTGCTCTACGGAACCGGGTGCCAAATAGTGGCACACACAAGCCCTACAATTATCTGCACCAAACATGCACAGTCCCATGAGTCATTGCTCTTCACAGCTAATTTAACTAATCTCCACTGGAGGGGATGATCCAAAAGAATTATGCATCTATGGGACTCAACAAGCAGGCATTTTAGTTCAATTGGAAATATCGGCAACTACGCCCACACAAAGACGGAAATTGGAGAAAAGAGGTACAGCGTTGGTACACCGTTTTCATGGCCAAATTCAAGATAGATAGATAGATAGATAGATAGATAGATAGATAGATAGATAGATAGATAGATAGATAGATAGATAGATAGATATAGGGATAGAGGGGGGAGCTGATAGATGGATAGAGGGGGGAGGGGGGGTAGAAAGATGGATGGATAGAGGGGAAATTGATAGATAGATAGATGGATAGAGGAGGAGGCAGATGGATAGATTGATGGATTGAGGAGGAGGGGATGGATAGATAGATTGATGGATAGATAGATGGATAGATAGATAGATGGATAGATAGATGGATTGATAGAGGGGGGAGGGGGGTGGAAAGATGGATAGAGGGGAAATGGATAGATAGATAGATGGATAGAGGAGGAGGGGATAGAGGGATAGATAGATGGATGGATAGAGGGATAGATAGATAGATAGATAGATAGATAGATAGATAGATGTCTAGATAGATAGTCTAGATAGATAGATAGATAGATAGATAGATAGATAGATAGATAGATAGATAGATAGATAGATGGATAGAAGGATAGAGGGGGGAGCTAATAGATTGATAGAGGGGGTAGGGGGGTGGAAAGATGGATGGATAGAGGGGAAATGGATAGATAGATAGATGGATAGAGGAGGAGGGGAATGGATAGATAGATGGATTTAGGAGGATCTATCTGCTCCCCCCTCTATCTATCTATCTATCTATCTATCTATCTATCTATCTATCTATCTATCTATCTATCTATCTATCTATCTATCTATCTATCTATCTATCTATCTATCTATCTATCTATCTATCTATCTATCTATCTATCTATCTATCTATCTATCTATCTATCTATCTATCTATCTATCTATCTATCTATCTATCTATCTATCTATCTATCTATCTATCTATCTATCTATCTATCTATCTATCTATCAGTGTCACAATAAAACAAAACGCATGCCACGAGGGTTAAAAAGACTGCAGTTCAGACATTTCTTAACTCAGAGCTTCAGTGGACAACATTCCCTTCAAATTAATGACGCCGGTGTTTCAAAGGCCCACTAAACGATATTGCTGTTGAGTGCCTGTCGTTTTATTCTATCCGATGGCATTCCTTCCATGCTTTCGGGACTCAAAACAAAGGAACCACTCTTGACCTCTGCTCGACAAGAATAACCCCCTCCGCTCGGGACAATTAGACGGTAGCTGAAAACAGAGTTTCCAATGTGTGCGTGCGTGACCCTCCTTCAGACACAATCGCCGGCGCCCACTTTGACCCCCTCGCCACTTTCAGATTACACGTGAAAAGCCTGCAGTAATTACAGCAAAATCACATTGGCGCATTTGTGAGGCCGCTGCATTATTGCCCGAGTAATTGCTTGCTGTGTGAAGTGAGTGGTCGAGCGGGGGAGGGGTTAATGGTAGCCGAGCTTTAAAACGACAATGTTTAAAGAGTACTGTGGTATATCTTCGTCGGAGCACACGAATTGCGATATATGAGTTTTTGTCATGATTACTGATTTGATTCCTTTGGTGCCAACTGCTCCCTGTCCCTATTCAAACCCACTCCTTTCCGTCACCTGTTGTCAGTCCATCTGCGAACCTCAGTTTACTCCAGGCAAGCTATTTTCGACCCCGACTCCCACCTGTTTCTGCTCTCGTCTGTTTCCCGGCTTCGACCCGTTTTTTGATCCTGACCACGTCTACTCTCCTCTCCTGGCTTTTGACTCGTTTCTGATCCTGACCACGTTTTTTGCTCTCCTGTCCCGGCTACTGACCCGTTTTCTCCGTTCCCAAAACCGCCTTCGGAAGTCCCACTTCAGAGCGACCTGCTTCCCGCGCCCAGCGATCACCGGAACGTGTGTGCAACCCTTTCTCTTCCTTCAACAAAACTTGTGAGAATATTTTTGAGAATATTTGTGAGTGATAAATATGCAAAAAAAAAAACAAAAAAAAAAAAACGGAGAAATCAGGAAGAAGGGAAACAGCTTACCGCGGCACTGTAACCTCACAGTCTTTTATCCTTTTTCTCCTTCAAGTCTCATGACACGGTTACCCCGGAGTGCCATGTCTAATCTCGTTGCATGCAATGCTTAACAAAGTTGATATAAATGGCAATAAAGACAATTCCATCCATTGTGTATTGTGTTCGCCCTTTTCACTCATCAGTAGCCAAGAAGTAGCTCTCGGATTTCAAAAGGTGTGTGACCCCAAACTAAATGCGTATTTGCCATGTTTGCTTTTAACAAAGATACTTTCACTAGTTTCTCTTGGTTAGGTTTTTTTTTTTGCAAGATGGCGCTATTGCTGTGCAAGCTATCTCACGGACACAGTTTCTAAGTAGGGAACTGAATGTTATATGCATTGAGAAGCAGGTCCAAAATAAGCTTAAATTCCTTCATTAATGTCAGGACCAGAACAGGAAAGAGAACCCACTCGCGTAACGTTACTCACAGTTTATTGGGGAGAAAATAAAGGAGCGCACGCTCGATCGAGAGATCGTTGGTCGCGGGGAGTAGATTGCTCGGAACGCGGAAGTGGTCAAAATCAAACAGATCGTGGCGAAAGCAAAACAGGAGCAAAAACACAGGAAAAACGGAGATTTTCTGGGCTTGACGTGTCAAAACAGTTTTGCAGACGCTCCGTCAATAGGCGACTCACAGGACAGTGTTTAAGTAGTCACAGGGAGCAATCTGGTGTCCATGGGCGGGGCCAATTGGGCGCCATGGCAACCGTTACAGAAGGTGGCGCCACACGGCGGGGACCAATTGGGCGCCATGGCAACCGTGACAATTAATCCAATAGGTCAGTGAAGAAATATATGAGAATAATAGTTGAATTACTTGAATTATTTCATTTGGGCAACTTTCGGGTTAAGCAAAATTCACTGTTTGTGGTCTTTTGTGAGACGGAGTGGAATTATTTATAAATGATGAAATCTCTTGAGAAACTGCAGTTGTTCTGTCCCGTTCCCTGATGAGAGTGGCGGCTGCAAAATCAAAGGACTGATATTTGAAAGTCCCACTGATTGCGTATTACCATTTCTCAGATTAAATCGGCATAAGGTGCAATCAGTCCCCGAACGAAAATTGTTGTCCGACTGTCACGTTGTGTGTTTTTTGCTGTAGTTTGATGTGTCAATGCATTTATATAGTGATAATTCTAAAAAATATGAATAAAGTCTTTCGTATTTCAGTCATTTATAACTCCTAAATGTATCAAATTGTAATTAATTAAATAATGTATTCATTTATTTAGTCATTATTATTTGACTTTTGGCTTTTTTACTTTCCGACATTAACCTGCCCTGTTTTACTGCCTGATACCTGTTGCCGACCTTTTTCTTGACCCGTTTCTGCTTTTGCTCCTCCGTCCCGGCCATCGACCTGTTTTTGCCCTGTTTCCTGCCTGATACCCATTGCCGACCTTTTTCTGGACTCGTTTCAGCTTTTGCTCCTCCGTCCTGGACATCGACCTGGTTTGCCCTGTTTCCTGCCTGATACCTGTTGCCGACCTTTTTCTGGACCAGTTTCTGTTTTTACTCCTCCGACTCGGCCATCGACCTGTTTTTGCCCTGTTTCCTGCCCGATACCCGTTGACGACCTTTTTCTGGACCCGTTTCTGCGTTTGCTCCTCCGTCCTGGATATTGACCAGGTTCGCCCTGTTTCCTGCCTGATACCTGTTGCCGACCTTTTTCTGGACCAGTTTCTGTTTCTACTCCTCCGACTCGGCCATTGACCTGTTTTTGCCCTGTTTCCTGCCTGATACCCATTGCCGACCTTTTTCTGGACCCGTTTCTGCTTTTGCTCCTCCGTTCCGGACATCGACCTGGTTTGCCCTGTTTCCTGCCTGATACCTGTTGCCGACCTTTTTCTGGACCAGTTTCTGTTTTTACTCCTCCGACTTTTGTTCATTTTTCCATCAAAAAACGAGCAGGCATTGTTAGGAGAACAATTTGGTAAACGCTACATTTTTCATATTCAATTCCTAACACTACTCAAGCGCTCAACCGCCAGGACCACATCGGTGTCACCGTGGCCGAGGAACATTTCCCAAGCGCCCGATCTTTACATCTGGAAAACCACGTGGTTCGGAAGCATGCGAGATCTTTTGACGGTCGGACATCGGGGGATGCAACCGCCATGTCTGGCAGTTCCGCAAGGCCGCCCACTAATTGAGAAGTCGCTCAGGGATTCAGCAGGGGTCTCTCGATCCTCCCCGAACCGTTCAAATAAAGCCTCTAAGTGGGGCTGACAGCGACCAATCAGGAATTTGCCGTGTCATTTTCCACAATTACTGTTTTTTTCCACCCTACGCCAGCTAGCAGCTAGCACTCGTTTGGGTGTCTTCTTCTGCCCACACCTCTACTTTATCTCCATAAAGGCCTCATTAAGCAGGACTGGCACACAAGGTCTCCACATACACAGACACACAATATTGTGTGGACGCACATTAGCACACTAATTGCCCGGCAAACTCCAACGACGGGATAGGCCGCTACCGAGTCTCCATAATGGGGCCCGACGAGCGCTAACGCACTTCTGCTAACAATGCAGGACTTCGGGGTTCTCGTGACCTTATTAATGTGGAGAATCACCTCTGACATCGGTACCCATGCAATGTTCCAGGGGTCTGAGCGTTCACACAAAGTCGGTGAGCAACGCTTGAAACGACAGTGAGCAACGGCAATCCCAAGTGTGGCAACTGAGTCATTATCGAACATGTCCAAAACTTGACATCAAGTTACATTTTGCAGAGTTTCCGGCAATGCAAAAACATTTTTGGTGTAATTGGAAATTATTTGAATGCTACAGAAAGTTTTTCTTATTTTTTCCTGTTTTTTTTCCATTTATTTTTAGTTCCTTTAAAAAAATCTCATTGTGTTTATTTTTTCCTAGCTGTTACTTTTTTCTTTTTGATCTCTATTTACTTTTTTTTTCTTTTCTTTTTGTCTGGCTTTTTTCTGAATTTTTCCTTCTTTTTTTTCTCTTCCTTTTGTTTCTTTTTTTCGCAGCTTTTCACTACTTTTTCATTTTGGCATTTTTTTCTTTTTTTGGTCTATTATCTTTTAAGTCATTTTGTGCATAGTTTTTGAGTTTTTCCTTGCCCTTATGTAGGTTTTAGATCAGGGGATGGTGTCATAATAGTGTTTAGTTTGCAATAATCTGTGGTCTGTGCAGCCTTTCGAGACTCCTTGTGATGAAGGGTGTCACAAAAGAACTTGACTTGACTCATCCTGAGGTTTTTGAGTTTTTCCTTGCCCTCATGTAGGTTTTAGATCAGGGGATGGTGTCATCATAGTCTGTAGTTTGCAATAATCTGTAGTCTGTGCAGCCCTCTGAGACTCTTTCTGATTAACGGCGCCACAAATAAAGAGGACTTGACTTGACTGAGGTTTTTGAGTTTTTCATTGCCCTCATGTAGGTTTTAGATCAGGGGATGGTGTCATAATGGTTTGTAGTTTGCAATAATCTGTGGTCTGTGCAGCCCTTTGAGACTCTTTGTGATTAAGGGCGTCACAAATAAACAGGACTTGACTTGACTGAGGTTTTGGGATTTTTCCTTGCCCTCAAGTGGGTTTTAGATCAGGGGATGGTGTCATAATGGTTTGTAGTTTGCAATAATCTGTGGTCTGTGCAGCCCTTTGAGATTTATTAGGATTAACGGAGTCACAAATAAACATGATTTGACTTGACTATAACTTAGATCGCCTAGTCAATCCGGGGGCTCCGGAGCCCCCATGGCAATAAGAGGGTTAAATATTTGAATCTTTGAGTGATCATTTCATTGTAGTTTGCAAAGACCCTCAAATTGCCAAAAGTAATCCACAGACTAAAATCGACCAAAAGAAAAAGACTTAAAACCGGACTTAATCTGTAAAGCCTTGCCCAAGAGGAAAGGAGATATTAATATATGCATGGAAATGACCCGAGGTGCAGCCAGTAAAGAGAGGCCAGGGGAGGTCAAACGTCCGCCTAACTGCACTTGAGTTTAATTAAAAAGACAAAGGGGGGGGGGGGGGGGGGCTTCGTTTCGGAGCGGACCACCAAGATTACCGCTCGATGAGGAAAAAGGGGGCGCTCCGTTTTTTTCAGCCGTCCCGCCGTCCCCCTTCCCGTCCCTTTCATGTGAATATATACCGTTTTATTAGGGCCAAAAGGGTTCATCTGGAGGGAGAGTGGATATCATACATCGAGCCCAAGATAGTTCCGATTCACTTATCAGTTAATCATCTTGCGCCGTGTTTAACGGGAAATCCTGAAAAAGCGGGACGCGGGCGGGGTCGGAATGTTTAAAAACCCGATTTGCCTGAATGAGTTCGACACAAAGGGAGTCAATATTCATTACCGGGGGAGGTCAGGGAGAGGGGAGGTGGGGTTTCAGCATCAGGACCACCACTTGATTTACTATATTACAAAGTAACACGAGATGATGGATGTGTTCAATTGCGCAAAGTAACTGACTCGATGAATTTTTCATTAGCCTCGCTTGATGTGTTTGGGACGTAGAATTAGATAAGCCCGCCGATGAATTGGTGCCGCGGCCGTGTCGAGGAAGGCCCGGCAGGGGTGCCGCTTTGAGATTTTCTCGCTTATTCCAGTTAAAAAATGGTTGAAAAACTCAGTAGTTACAACTATTTGCAAACCATGGCGTCTTGGTGAGACTACTATGCTACTATGCGGTAGGTTAGCAGTTGTTATTACTGCTCTACTATGTAATGTTACATCCGCACCTTATTGTTCATTACAGTTCACGGATCTCTGAACCACCTGGGTCGTAGGGTGTGTCTTGGGCAAGTACAGCATGACGACGTCCTTGATGAGACTACTATGCTACTATGCAGTGGGTTAGAAGTTGTTATTACTGATCTACTATGTAATATTACATCCACGCCTTATTGTACATTACAGTTCACAGATCTCTTAACCACCAGGGGCGTAGGGTGTGTCTTGGGCAAGTCCAGCCTGTCGACGTCCTTGGTGAGACTACTATGCTACTATGCAGTCGGTAAGCAGTTGTTATTACTGCTCTACTTTGTAATGTTACATCCAAGCCTTATTGTTCATTGCGGTTCACGGATCTATTAACCACCTCGATCGTAGGGTGTTTCTTGGGCAAGTCCAACCTGTCGACGTCCTTGGTGAGACTACTATGCTACTATGCAGTAGGCTAGCAGTTGTTATTACTGCTCTACTATGTAATATTACATCCATGCCTTATTGTTCATCACGGTTCACGGATCTCTGAACCACATGGGTCGTAGGGTGTGTCTTGGGCAAGTACAGCCTGACGACGTCTTTGGTGAGACTACTATGCTACTATGCAGTCGGTAAGCAGTTATTATTACTGCTCTACTATGTAATGTTACATCCACGCCTTATTGTTCATTACAGTTCACGGATCTCTGAACCACCTGGGTCGTAGGGTGTGTCTTGGGCAAATACAGCCTGACGACGTCCTTGGTGAGACTACTATGCTACTATGCAGTCTGTAAGCAGTTGTTATTACTGCTCTACTATGTAATATTACATCCACGCCTTATTGTTCATTACGGTTCACGGATCCCTGAACCACCTGGGTCGTAGGGTGTGTCTTGGGCAAGTCCAGCCTGTCGACGTCCTTGGTGAGACTACTATGCTACTGTGCAGTCGGTAAGCAGTTGTTATTACTGCTCTACTATGTAATGTTACATCCGCGCCTTATTGTCCATTACAGTTCACGATTCTCTTAACAACCTGGGTCGTAGGGTGTGTCTTGGGCAAGTCCAGCCTGACGACGTCCTTGGTGGGACTACTATGCTACTATGCAGTCGGTTAGCAGTTGTTATTACTGCTCTACTATGTAATATTACATCCAAGCCTTATTGTTCATTACAGTTCACGGATCTCTGAACCACCTGGGTCGTAGGGTGTGTCTTGGGCAAATACAGCCTGACGACGTCCTTGGTGAGACTACTATGCTACTATGCAGTCTGTAAGCAGTTGTTATTACTGCTCTACTATGTAATATTACATCCACGCCTTATTGTTCATTACGGTTCACGGATCCCTGAACCACCTGGGTCGTAGGGTGTGTCTTGGGCAAGTACAGCACGACGACGTCCTTGGTGAGACTACTATGCTACTATGCAGTCGGTAGGCAGTTGTTATTACTGCTCTAGTATGTAATATTACATCCACGCCTTATTGTTCATTACTGTTCACGGATCTCTGAACCACCTGGGTCGTAGGGTGTGTCTTGGGAAAGTCCAGCCTGTCGACGTCCTTGGTGAGACTACTATACTACTATGCAGTCGGTAAGCAGTTGTTATTACTGCTCTACTATGTAATATTACATCCGCGCCTTATTGTCCATTACTGTTCACGAATCTCTGAACCACCTGGGTCGTAGGGTGTGTCTTGGGCAAGTCCAGCCTGTCGACGTCCTTGGTGAGACTACTATGCTACTATGCAGTCGGTAAGCAGTTGTTATTACTGCTCTACTATGTAATGTTACATCCACGCCTTATTGTTCATTACAGTTCACGGATCTCTGAACCACCTGGGTCGTAGGGTGTGTCTTGGGCAAATACAGCCTGACGACGTCCTTGGTGAGACTACTATGCTACTATGCAGTCTGTAAGCAGTTGTTATTACTGCTCTACTATGTAATATTACATCCACGCCTTATTGTTCATTACGGTTCACGGATCCCTGAACCACCTGGGTCGTAGGGTGTGTCTTGGGCAAGTACAGCACGACGACGTCCTTGGTGAGACTACTATGCTACTATGCAGTCGGTAGGCAGTTGTTATTACTGCTCTAGTATGTAATATTACATCCACGCCTTATTGTTCATTACTGTTCACGGATCTCTGAACCACCTGGGTCGTAGGGTGTGTCTTGGGAAAGTCCAGCCTGTCGACGTCCTTGGTGAGACTACTATACTACTATGCAGTCGGTAAGCAGTTGTTATTACTGCTCTACTATGTAATATTACATCCGCGCCTTATTGTCCATTACTGTTCACAAATCTCTGAACCACCTGGGTCCTAGGGTGTGTCTTGGGCAAGTCCAGCCTGTCGACGTCCTTGGTGAGACTACTATACTACTATGCAGTCGGTAAGCAGTTGTTATTACTGCTCTACTATGTAATATTACATCCAAGCCTTATTGTTCATTACTGTTCACGGATCTCTGAACTACATGGGTCGTAGGGTGTGTCTTGGGCAAGTACAGCCTGTCGACGTCTTTGGTGAGACTACTATGCTACTATGCAGTAGGTTAGCAGTTGTTATTACTGCTCTACTATGTAATATTACATCCGCGACTTATTGTTCATTACAGTTCACGAATCTCTTAACAACCTGGGTCATAGGGTGTGTCTTGGGCAAGTCCAGCCTGTCGACGTCCTTGGTGAGACTACTATGCTACTATGCAGTAGGTTAGCAGTTGTTATTACTGCTCTACTATGTAATATTACATCCAAGCCTTATTGTTCATTACTGTTCACGGATCTCTGAACCACATGGGTCGTAGGGTGTGTCTTGGGCAAGTACAGCCTGTCGACGTCTTTGGTGAGACTACTATGCTACTATGCAGTAGGTTAGCAGTTGTTATTACTGCTCTACTATGTAATATTACATCCGCGACTTATTGTTCATTACAGTTCACGAATCTCTTAACAACCTGGGTCATAGGGTGTGTCTTGGGCAAGTACAGCATGTCGACGTCCTTGGTGAGACTACTATGCTACTATGCAGTAGGTTAGCAGTTGTTATTACTGCTCTACTATGTAATATTACATCCGCGCCTTATTGTTCATTACAGTTCACGATTCTCTTAACAACCTGGGTCGTAGGGTGTGTCTTGGGCAAGTCCAGCCTGTCGACGTCCTTGGTGAGACTACTATGCTACTATGCAGTAGGTTAGCAGTTGTTATTACTGCTCTACTATGTAATATTACATCCGCGCCTTATTGTCCATTACTGTTCACGAATCTCTGAACCACCTGGGTCGTAGGGTGTGTCTTGGGCAAGTCCAGCCTGTCGACGTCCTTGGTGAGACTACTATACTACTATGCAGTCGGTAAGCAGTTGTTATTACTGCTCTACTATGTAATATTACATCCGCGCCTTATTGTTCATTACAGTTCATGGAGCTCTTAACAACCTGGGTCATAGGGTGTGTCTTGGGCAAGTACAGCCTGTCGACGTCCTTGGTGAGACTACTATGCTACTATGCAGTAGGTTAGCAGTTGTTATTACTGATCTACTATGTAATATTACATCCACGCCTTATTGTTCATTACAGTTCACAGATCTCTTAACCACCTGGGTCGTAGGGTGTGTCTTGGGCAAGTACAGCCTGTTGACGTCCTTGGTGAGACTACTATGCTACTATGCAGTCGGTAAGCAGTTGTTATTACTGCTCTACTACGTAATATTATTGAAAAGTACAAGTATTGATAATCACAATATATAACAGAAAAACACTTGCGTTTCAATGCACGTTTACTTTTTGTAGCGTCATAGATTTTGTTAGCTTCTTTTGAATATTTCTTCTGGGGCTGAGGTTTTGGCTTGATTCCTAACCACTTCTCCATTTTTTTGTGTTCTCTGTGCGTCTACTTTGGAAAATGATATGCAAATGCACGACCTCAAAACGCTCAGGAAAGTTATTCGATGGAGGCTTCTCATTGGCTGCAGAGTATGCAAATTGCCAAACGAACCGAAATGCCGAAATTTCCAAACAGAACGAAGATTTCGAAATGGGGATAAAGAAAACGTTTGATTTGAAAAAAAATCTTTCGGGTTTTTTTTTTACTTGAAAAAGTTGTCGGCCACCCGGGTGGAGACGCTTTGTAAGTTGTAACCCCGACGTTGTCATGGTCGCCGTGGCGACCGGTCTGCCCCGCCCCCTGGGCACCAGCTGAAGCAGATCAGCTAATTCCGTGGCTGCTACTTAAGGTCGGGTTGTGGGTATTGCGGTTGTTGGCTCATTACACCTTTTCTGTTCTGTTATGCCCTGTCCTGTTTAGTTTGAGTCGGAGGAAACCTGTACTTGACCATTCTGAGTGTAAGAATGTTTTTGTTCTGTTTTGTCCCGGAGTTTTTGGACGACTTTTATTTTGTTAAATAAAAGTAATGATTGTCTACGCAATTGAGTTCTCCCTTCCTGCCTCCTGCCTCTGTTCCGGTCCGGTCACCATCTCGTGACAGACGTAAAAGATGTACGCAGACTACCATTATAGAAACCAGTTTTATGTGGGGGAGCAAACACCTACCCCAAAAAAACGGTCTTGAGAAGGTTGGGCACCGCCAGGCTGCATTTTCCCAAGACACATCACAAAAAGTAGCGCCTCTGTCACCCTGATGGTTAAGGCATCCGTAAACCCTGAATTACCGCTGCTTCTATGTATTAGCCTGCAAACTGAACTGAGATATGAAAAGTCTACAGCCCCAAAGGGAGCCATCTTGTCTAATGTCCAGTGGAATCCTGCCGGCTTTCGTCCCACGCTGGAAAACAATCAGGCAGGGTTAATTGAGGACTACGGCTTCCGCCGGTGTCAGCGGTGAGTGGTCGGTTGTTTGTCCATTTGTTTTACGATTGGCCGGCCAAGTCCGCTTTGCTGAAATGTCCCAAATTTTCCGGATCATAAACTCTTAGACTTTTCCTAGGTTTGGAACGTTGCATCTTATACAATTATGCGGCTAATTTATGGGCAGGGTTGGGTAGGGTTACGTTGTGTCCTAAATGCGGTATTTTAAAGTCGAGTCGAAGTAAAACGAAGTTGAGTAAAGTTAGTAGATTTTGTCGAGAACCGGCTTCTTCGGCTCGGCTCACTAAAAGGAACCGGCTCTTTCGGGTCCTAAACGGCTCTTCAGGTTGTTTTTGCTTCTTTAATCCCAACATGACCAAATATTATGTAAACTTATGCACAAAATGACTTTAAGGAAGGGGGGAATAGAACAAAAAAAAAAAAAATACCAAAATGAAAAAGTAGTAAAAAGCTGAGAAAAAAAATGAAGAGAAAAAAAGAAGTAAAAATTTAGAAAAAAAGCCAGAAAAAAAGAAAAGAAAGAAACAAAGGAAAATAGAGAACAAAAAGAAAAAGTATCGGCTAGGAAAAAATAAACACAATGAGATTTTTTTTAAAAGGGATTAAAAAAATAGAAAAAAAACAGTTGCTCGCACATTGTCACCGCACAAGAAAATCTAGCCAGCGCAATGTTCCCTCTAAGCTATGTGTGTAAGTTTTTAGAGTTTTTCGAGAACCGGCTTCTTCGGCTCGGCTCACTAAAAGGAACCGGCTCTTTCGGGTCCTAAACGGCTCTTCAGGTTGTTTTTGCTTCTTTAATCCCAACATGACCAAATATTATGTAAACTTATGCACAAAATGACTTAAAGGAAGGGGGGAATAGAATTAAAAAGAAAAAAAAAATACCAAAATGAAAAAGTAGTGAAAAGCTGAGAAAAAAGAAGGAAAAATTCAGAAAAAAACTAGAAAAAAAGAAAAGAAAGAAACAAAGGAAAACACGTAAATAGAGAACAAAAATAAAAAAGTAACAGCTAAGAAAAAAATAAACACAATGAGATTTTTTTTAAAAGGGATTAAAAAAATAGAAAAAAACAGGGAAAAAGAAGAAAAAGTTTGTGTTGCATTCAAATAATTTCCAATGATACCAAGTCCACTAAAAAAATGGGATTAAATATAGTTTTGTATCGTGCAACCGACTAAACAAGCGCCCAATAAAGTTAGTATTATGCTAAGATACCGGAAAAAAAAAAGAAATGGAAATCTTGTGAGAGAATTGTTGTAAAAACATGACGTTTGTAGGCCCTACAACCTTTGCAATCGTACATGAGTCAATTCAATCAAAAGTGAAAAATAATTTTGCATTGCCGGAAACTCCGCGAAATGTACTCGACGTCAATTTTTGGACATGTTTGCTAATGACTTAGTTGCCACGCTTGGGATTGCCGTTGCTCACTGTCGTTTCAAGCTCACCGACTTTGTGTGAACGCTCAGACCCGTAAGGAAAATTACAGGGAACGATGGTTGCAAGTGGGAACCTGAAAATGTGTACAGAGGAGAGGGAATAAAAAAAAAAAAACCTTGGAGTATTACATAAGTCTAGCAAGAATACGTGACGGTGGGAAATCAATAGCGCAACAATAACAACACATAAAGGCGCAGGCGGCACAAGCGGACCATTACAGTAAACACCGTGTTCGGCTAGAGTGAGCTGTCTATTCACCGGTGAGTAATCATCTCACTGTCTAATACACAACAGAGGGAAAATTCCAGCCGACCAACTTCACTGCACAAGAAAGTTGAAAGTCTAACACGTGGGCTCATTGCCGCCAGAGATAACTGACCGATAAAGATTACCGTAAATTCCGGACTATACGCCGCTACTTTTTTCCCTAACTTTCAACCCTGCTGTCAGGGAAGACCAGAACAGAGCAGGAGACCCCAGAGCGTTCGTACAATTCTTTATTTGGGGAAGCGTAAGGGTTAGCGGGAGACGTGATCAATCGTAGCGTGGAACGGAGGCAGGTCGAGTTTACCAGGACTGAAGAGAAGCTCGTAGCGTGGGACGAAAGCAGGTCGGATCGGAGGCAGGTCGGATCGGAGGCGGGCAGGCAGAATCAGGTAAACAAGAAGGCACAGGTAATCGGGAGAGTCTTACGGGGTACAGAAGTAATCCTCCGACCAAGAGTTCTCCGCGTAACGCGTTTAAAAAGGGAGCATTAACCAATCAGGAAGCACATTCCAGCGCGCCACATGATTACCCCAGGTGGCTCCACTTGGGTAATCATGACACCTGCGGCTTATTCAGTGATGCGGCCAATTTATTTAATTTTTCTAACGGCCGCTAGCGGCGCTCGAGTGTTGCTACCATTAACTGCCCTGTCAACGCTATATTTTTATAATTAAAGCTTTGAAAACTCTCTCGGTGTACCGTCTTTCTTTGTAAATATGTGTAACCCGTGTATAATATGTATTTGCAACTGTATATTTTTTGTAATGTATTTATTTGTATTTATTTGAGACACTTATTCTGATATGTTTTGCACGGGTGAATGAAAAATGAGGGGCGGAACAAACGCGGGGTGCCGAGTTGAAGTGGGGATCGCTAAAGGTGAGGGACAGACAAGGAAAGAAGAGGGGGTAATAAGTTGGTTCAAGAAAAAGGAGTTGCGTGAGTGAATGTGTTCATCTGATATATTTTTCCCACCCTTACCTTTGGAAATATACACTTTCAAGTTGCAATAAGAGTAATCCACTTTTCAAGCCTGACCTAAAAAGCAGCTAGTCTAAAAAAAAAATACACTCTGCTATTGTTTGTTCCAGAAACAGGAAAGAGTGGGGAACGGCAAAACGTCCTTGTGAAGGACCCAAGTGTAGTATCCTCATCAAAATTGTGAAATATACACTTTTTTCCTTGGATTACTTTCAACGGGACCCGGACTCTGCAGGTCTGCATCAAAGCTTAAGTACCGGTATCATTTTCCGTTCACTTTGCCGGCTGTGATTTTTGGACTGTGGACTTTAACGAAGGACATTTAGTTTCAATCGCGGGACTTGAAGTCGGGTTTGGGTTAATTTTGTGTTTGTGTTACATGTTTAAATGTGGGCGCATGCGGCTTATTTACAGGTGCGGCTTGTGTATGTACAAAATCGGTTTTCCTCTTAAAATGTGGTGCGGCTTATAATTAGGTGCGCTCTATAGTCCGGAATTTACGGTAAGTGAAATAAAACCGCATTTCATGTATGCAGAGGTGGACCCAAACGCAGGGAAGCCGGAATAGTGACACGCATGCTCAACAAATGACCCGACTGCCAAAGGACCCAGTAGGAAGCGTTCAACTTCTCCGTCCCTTTCAAATCAAAGTATTGTTTGCCTTTCCCTGTCCTGGCGACGAGAAGAAGGTCCCCTGGCCATTTCTGTTTCCTGTCCCAGCAGCTCCTGAGTGCTGTCCCGTTGGAGAGGAAGTGCCTGTCCTAGAAGTGAGGTAAAGGTCTCTCAGACCCTTCTGTTCTCTCTCTAAGCGGAAGAGAAGGTCTCTCGGCTCTCGATTCTGTTTCCTGTATCGATCCCTGGCTTCCCGCTCGTCCCGCTACCTATATCCTTATTCTGTTTCCAGTACCAACCCCCGATCCAAGCTCCGTTCTCCTGTAGCAGCTACCCGTATCCTAATTCTGTTTCCTGTATCGAGCCCCGATCCAAGCTTCGTTCTCCTGTCCTGGCTACCCGTATCCTGATTCTGTTTCCTATATCGATCCCTGGCTTCCCGCTCGTCCCGGCTACCTATATCCTGATTCTGTTTCCAGTATCAATCCCCGATCCAAGCTCTGTTCTTCTGTACCGGCTACCCGTATCCAGATTCTGTTTCCTGTATCGACCCCCGATCCAAGCTCCGTTCTCCTGTACCGGCTACCCGTATCGTGATTCTGTTTCCTGTATCGATCCCCGGTCCAAGCTTCGTTCTCCTGTCTTGGCTAACCGTATCCTGATTCCGTTTCCTATATCGATCCCTGGCTTCCCGCTCGTCCCGGCTACCTATATCCTGATTCTGTTTCCTGTATCGACCCCCGATCCAAGCTCCATTCTCCTGTACCGGCTACCCGTATCCTGATTCTGTTTCCTGTATCGATCCCCGGTCCAAGCTTCGTTCTCCTGTCCTGGCTACCCGTATCCTGATTCTGTTTCCTATATCGATCCCTGGCTTCCCGCTCGTCCCGGCTACCTATATCCTGATTCTGTTTCCAGTATCAATCCCCGATCCAAGCTCCGTTCTCCTGTACCGGCTACCCGTATCCTGATTCTGTTTCCTGTATCAATCCCCGATCCAAGCTCCGTTCTCCTGTACCGGCTACCCGTATCCTGATTCTGTTTCCTGTATTGATCCCCGGCTTCCCGCTCGTCCCAGCTACCCGACTTGTTTCGATCTCTGACCACGCTCCGTCTCTTGTCCCGGCTGCCCGACTGGTTCCGATCTCCGACCACACTCCGTCTCCCGTCCCGGCTGCCTGACTTCTGACCACGCTTCCTTCGCGAGGGCTTCCCACTCATCCTGCCCAGCGAGCACCAGATTTTCTTTTTCCTCTTGCCCTGACTTGCCCTGAAGTATTGTGTGAAACGCATTTGGGTCCCCTGCTTGTACCGGTCATGACAGTTACATTTCATATCTATTACGGAAATAAGCTAAAGCTTCTTTTAACCTTTTGCAAAGACTACAAGTATGTGCAGTTGTATTTCCTTAACTTTATTTCCTTGAGTAAAATACCACCAGGATGGGTGTTTCCTCAAATGTTCTCTGGTTGATAAATCGTAGTCGGCACATACAGCTACAGTGGGTGTTTTGCTTTGGCGGCTGTCTTTAGCAACTGCAGGTCATTGCTTGACGTGACGAAGCTCTTTTTTTCTCTCGTGCTTCTCTATGCATTGTCTCGCTGCCCGGATAAATTCATTGGCGGGCCGTATATTAAACACCCCTGTTCTAGAATTTTCAGGAGACAGATATTTTCATTCCCGCTTGTTTCCGATGAAACGTTCTTGTTTTTTTTCTCCCCCGTTCAACACTCTTTCAGATCCCTTCTCTCTTTTTAACAACCCACACTGCCAGATTTTCCTCTCCAGGCGCGTAGGAGGAATCAGGCAGCGGCGTCTCGGGGTCTTTAAATCCAGAACACAAACAGCGCTTTCGGTCCTTCTCGATCTCCGCCGTTAATACGGAAAACTAATAGCTGTATTTGGCATTCGGCTGCGTTCTAAAGAACCGGGAAACCTCGGCCGACCTCAAAAAACGCCGGGTCAAAGTTCAGACGGGAACAATAGACGTCCATTAGCGATAACATCTCTACAGACGTGAAAGTAAGTAAGCGGCGATTCCCATTATCCTATTTACAATTGGGCCGTGCTTTCGCAACCTTAATTATTTCCGGCGTAATCTCAAAGAGACGAGCTAATTACGCGGCGCCGCTAAAATGGTTATAAACCCTCATGAATTGCGCTAACAAGAAATATCCCATAATGTGTCTGTGATTAGCATTGCTCCGGTTTTTTATGCCTGCCGCTTCCTGCCCGCATTCCGACGCTGCTTAGTTTGCGATGACCGAGTCTGTTTTTTTTGCACTCGTTTGAAGAATAAACAAATACACAAAAAACGCTATGACCCACGATAACAGTTGAATTGAGTTTGAAGTGTCCCTTTCTATTGTCAATCTTGCTTGTCGTCCAATCGGATCCCTCGGTCAAGTGTTATGTCCATGTGCTTGTTTCAGGGTTGGGTAGGGTTACTTTAACTCGATTACTTTTCAATGACTTTCGGATTACTCCAATAGCAAATATGCTCATAAAAGACAAAAGAAACTAAATATGAATAAAATGATGACTCACAACACGTGGTAAGCTTTCTCTCCTGGCTTTGATCTCTTTGATCTCCGGGCAAAACTAACATAAAATGCGACCAAGGTTGGGTAGGGTTACTTGAACTGGATTACTTTCAATGACTTTTGGATGACTCCAATACCAAATATGCTAATAAAAGACAAAAGAAACTAAATATGAATAAAATGATGACTCACAACACGTGGTAAGCTTTCTCTCCTGGCTTTGATCTCTTTGATCTCCGGCAAAACTAACATAAAATGGACCAAGGTTGGGTAGGGTTACTTTAACTGGATTACTTTCAATGACTTGTGGATTACTCCAATACCAAATATGCTAATAAAGAAAGTAAATAGGAATAAAATGATGACTCACAACACGTGGTAAGCTTTCTTTCCTGGCTTTGATCTCTTTGATCTCCGGCAAAACTGACATAAAATGCGACCAAGGTTGGGTAGGGTTACTTTAACTGGATTACTTTCAATGACTTTTGGATGACTCCAATACCAAATATGCTCATAAAAGACAAAAGAAACTAAATATGAATAAAAGGATGACTCGCAACACGTGGTAAGCTTTCTTTCCTGGCTTTGATCTCTTTGATCTCCGGCAAAACTAACATAAAATGCGACCAAGGTTGGATAGGGTTACTTTAACTGGATTACTTTCAATGACTTTTGGATGACTCCAATACCAAATATGCTAAAAAAAGACAAAAGAAAGTAAATAGGAATAAAACACGTGGCAAGCTTTCTCTGCTGGCTTTGATCTCTTTGATCTCCGGCAAAACGAACATAAAATGCGACAGAAACAAAATGAAAATAAATCCAAACAGCTTGCCAAGGATTATTTTTGCGGTTCCATGTATTCCGTTACTCCCCAAGCCTGCACAAAATGGAGTCATTTTATTCATATTTAGTTTCTTTTGTCTTTTATGAGCATATTTGGTATTGGAGTAATCCAAAAGTCATTGAAAGTAATCCAGTTGAAGTAACCCTACCCAACCCTGGTCTGTTTGTTATTCTGGTTCGTTCATGGCTTGGGTGTCAAACTCATTTGAGCTCCGGGGCCACGTGGTAGAAAATAAACTCATGGGGTCGGACGAATGGATTAAAGAGAAAGAGAGAGAGATAAGGAGAAAATAAAGGGAGAGAGATAGTGATAGAGAAAAATAGAGAGAGTGAAAAAGAGATGGAGAGAGTAACAGAGAGAGATAGCCAGAGAGAGAGAGAAAGGGAGACAGCAAAGGAAAGTGAGGGTGACAAAAAGAAACCGAAACTGTGAAAAGGAGAGAGAGAGAAAGAGAGAAAAGGGGAAACTGAGAGTAAATGAGAGAGAAAGAGAGAAGAGAAGTTGATAGAGGAAGAGAGAAAAAGATATAGAGAAACAAAGAGAAAGAGAGGAAGAGAGAGAGAGAGAGAGAGAGAGAGAGAGAAGAATGAGAAAGACAGAAAAAGAGAGAGGGAGAACAAAAGGAAGACATAGCAAGATACAAAGAAAGAGAGAAAGAGAGAGAACGCGAGAGAGACAGAATGAGAAGGACAGAAAAAGAGAGATAGGGAGAACAAAAGGGACACAGAGCAAGATAAAAAGAAATAGAGAAAGAGAGAGAGAGAAAGAGAGAGAATGAGAAAGACAGAAAAAGAGAGAGAGGTAGAACAAAAGAGACACAGAGCAAGATAAAAAGAAAGAGAGAGAGATGGTGAGAGAGAAAAAAGAGAGGAGATGAGAGAGAGGAAGAGAGAAAAAGATATAAAGAAACAAAGAGAGAGAGAAAGCGAGAGAGAGACAGAATGAGAACGACAGAAAAAGAGAGGGAAAACAAAAGGGAGACAGAGCAAGATAAAAAGAAAGAGAGAGAAACAAAGAGAGAGAGAGAGAAAAGAGAGAGAGAGAGGGAAACGGGGAGGGAAAGAAAGGGAGACAAAGGAAATCAAAGGGAGCTAATAAGAAAAATAAAGTGAGAGTTAGAATGAGAGAGAAAACAGGAGAGAGTAAAAGAGACAAAAAAAGAGAGCAAGAGAGACAAAAAAAGAGAGAAAAAGAAAGAAAAAAAAGGAAGAACCAAAAGAATGGGAAATAAAGAGAGAGAGGGAGAGAGAACAAGGAAGAACATAAAAAATATAGCAAAAGACAGAAAAAGGAGAGTTAAAGAGTGAAAGAGAGAAAAAAAGAAATGAGAAACAGAGGTTGTGAGAGAGAAAGACAAAGAGAGATAAATAGAAAATTGAACCGAGAAACAGAGAGAGATAAGAAAGTGTATGTGCGCAACAGAGATAATAGTCGGGGGACAAAAAGAGGTCATAAGCCGGGACGGGAGAGTAGACATAGTCGGGGACAAAAAGAGGACATAATCTGGGACGGGAGAGTAGACGTGGTCAGGAGACAGACGGGAGCAAAAACGGGATAGATGGGAGTCAGGGTTGAAAAAAGGCTTGTCTTGTATATCATCATCATTATTATTATTATTATTATTATTATTATTGTTGTTATTATTATTATATTATGTTTATTACTGTCGTTATCATATTTTTAACATGTTTTTAACTTGTCACCATGTTTTTTACCACATTAACATTGCAAAAAACATTTAATTGTCATGTCCAGAACAACGGAAAAACAGGTCAGCAGCCGGGACAGGAGATTAAAAACGTGGTCGGGATCAGAAATAAGTCGTAAGCCTGGACGGGAGAGTAGTCGGGGACAAAAAGAGGTCGTAAGCCGGGACGGGAGAGCAGACGAGGTCAGGATCAAAACAGGTCGTACCCGGAGACAAACGGGAGCAAAAACGGGACAGGTGGGAGTCAGGGGTCGAAAAAAGGCTTGCCTAGTATAAACTGAGGTTCGCAGACGGACTGACAACAGGGGACAGACAAGACTGGATTCAAATAGTGACAGGTTGCATTTTCATGGGGTTCAAGCCCCCCGTACGAACCCTGATAATAAGTCAAAGTGCATGTTCCGCTGCGTTCCGTACGAACACAAACGGGAACAAAAAAGGTCTGGAAAGTTTCCGTAACAATTTTGCTTAAAAGCACCAGGTGGTGACATCTTCATTTTTCACAGCCCAAAAGTAAACCCGTGTTAGCTTTTCTCGCGCTCCCCGATGCATTATTCTTGCTTTAAGCAGCACGTCTCCTCAGGGGGATGCGGGTGTGGCGGTTGTACGGAGGAGGGGGGGGCTTATTGTTTTACAACACACCCAGCTGCGTCCTACTTGCCCAGCCTGGGGTTCTTTTTCAAGGAGTTGTCTTAGGTGACCCCTCTCTTTGGCAGTTATTAATAATAACACGTGCCGGGGAATAGTTCACCTTGTAGCGCTGGGGCTACTATGTGTATGTCTAGCCTCATACTAGGTGGGTTGGGGGTGGACCCGAGAGGGGAACAAGAATGGCTAGAGAGAACCGACCTGAGATGTACACTTAACACTTCAAACAAAGTCCCTTCACCCCTAACACTCACAAACCTTTTCAAATCTACTGTAGTATTTTTTCATGTTTATCATACAGTTGGCGTACCAGACTATAGGGTGCACAAAACAGTAAGATCTACCGAGTGTATTCGTGTAGGGTTTATAATGTTGGGCAGCACGGCGGAGCAGTGGTTGGCGCGTGTGCGGCACACAGTTCTCAGGTCATGCGATTGAACCTCCTGTGTGGAGTTTGCATGCTCTTCCCGTGCTTGTGTGGGTTTCCTCCGGTCACTCTGGTTTCCTCACCCATTCCAAAAACAAATGATTTTGCGTGTGCAGTAACCTATAAGAATCAAACCCTCCGGTAGTTTGGATGTAGTCACATCTGTGAAATGCCTGCCTGCTATGGGTCCATATCATGAAAATGAGGGTTTGCTATTCACTGAACTACCTCCCACGATGCCTTTTTTCTCTCCATTCAGTTCAGAATTTTGTGTGCTTTGTAGATACTTTGCGATACAGTATTGTATTTGTTCTGTATTTATTGGCTACGGGTCCCAGGGCGGGCACCACAGCGGCGCACTGGTTAGCGCGTGTGCGGCACAGTTCTGAGGTCATAAGATCGAACCTCCTGTGTGGAGTTTGCATGTTCTCCCCAAGCTTGTGTGGGTTTCCTCCCACATTCCAAAAACATGCTTGGCGCAGTGGTTAGCGTGTGTGCGGCACAGTTCTGAGGTCATGAGATCGAACCTCCTGTGTGGAGTTTGCATGTTCTCCCGGTGCTTGCGTGGGTTTCCTCCGGGCACTCCGGTTTTCTCCCACATTCCAAAAACAAATTATTTTGCGTGTGCAGTAACCATTCGGTCTTAGTTTGCATGTAGTTACTTCTGTGAAATGCCTGCCTGCTATGGGTCCACATCACGGCATCATGAAAATGAGGGTTTGCTATTTGCTGAACTACCTCCCACAATGCCTTTTTTTCTCTCCATTCAGTTCCGAATTTCCTGTGCTTTGTAAATACTTTGCCAGTCAGCGATACAGTATTGTATTTCTTCTGTATTTATTGGCTACGGGTCCCAGGGCGGGCAGCACGGCGGCACACTGGTTAGCGCGAGTGCGGCACAGTTCTGAGGTCATAAGATCGAACCTCCTGTGTGGAGTTTGCATGTTCTCCCCATGCTTGCGTTGGTTTCCTCCCACATTCCAAAAACATGCTTGTCGGGTTAATTGGCCCGTCCAAATTGTTCCAAGGTGTGAATGAGCAAGCAAATTGTCTGTCCCTGGCAACTAATTCAGGGTGTCCCCTGCCCACTGCCTGAAGACATCTGGGATGGGCTCCAGTACCCCCGTGACCCTACTGAAGATAAGCGGTGCAGATAATGGATGGATGGTTTATAATGTTGCAATCAGTTTATAAGCGTCACCGACCAAAATTGCAAAACATTGGTGAGAGAGCTGCCCTTAGACCATTAGACCAGTTTTTCCTTAACTGGTGGGTCAGGACCACCGGTCTTTGTTTCAAGTTACTCAGAACTTGGGAATGGATGGACCGACTGCTTCGCCTTTCGGACACATTCCCGGTCGTACTAAGTCGCCATAATGAAAACTGAAACATGAAGTTTTGAATGTAATTAAAACATTCAAGACCATGCATTGATAAAATATGTTCCCTACCACTACCGACCTGTGGTGGCGCTGTGAGAGGTCACCCAGAATCCACCTCAAAGAAGAAGTCCGACTTCCTCTTCCTGGTTCGTGTAAAAACATACTATACTGAATCTCCAGAACTTTGAAATTTGTATTCTTTAATATCTCGTGCATCCATTTAATATGGTTAGTGTAAAGTGGAAAGAAGAGGCGGGCCGTTTCATTTGAAATGAAAGTGGAATAAGAAAGCTTGATGCGGTTGAGAAAATGGTCGGAATGCTTTTTTTCGGCCACTTTTTACCACGAATGAGGACCTGTTGAAGCTCATCTTCCAAAAGTAAGTTAAACTTCACGTTATTCAACTTATACACGCCTTAAACATACTTATAAAAACCCTAAACATATAAAATTTAACGCTGAAACAACTAAGGAACAAATTCAACTTAAGAAATATCGTCCAGAACCTCGTTTGTAAGTAGGGATGTCACGGTTGCCATGGCGCCCAATTGGCCCCGCCCGTGTGGCGCCCTTAACAGATTGGCTCTCCGTCTTTTTAAGCTCAGCGCACTCTTACTTTGTCAGTCCGTCAACGAACCTCTGCCCCGCAAGACGTGGGTTCTGACTCGGTCCTGTTTTCCTGTTGGTATTTCCAGTCCGGTATTGTTCCTGTTTATTTTTGTTTTGTTTAATATCGGTTTCCAGTTTTGTTCCCGTCTATTTTTGACCTGTTTATTATTCCCTCCAGTTTTCGTTCCCGTCTAATTTGTCCTGTTTAATTTCGATATCCTGTTTTGATATCTATCCTGTCTGTCCCGACCTGTCCGGTATCGACCCCATCCGTCCGATATCGACTCGGGCAATTGGAATCGATCTTGTCGGTCTCTGGCTCCCTGTATTTCCACGCCAGACCGCTGCCTAACGTGCATGACTCCCCGTTTCCCGTAAAATAAAAGGTTTGTGTGAGAACATCACGCGTTTGGGTCCTGTATCTGTTCTTGTTCTGACAGTTAACGCTACATCCATTTGCAACCTGGTCGTCCTGTTTATTTTATATTATACTTTAATGATTTTATGTTGTATTCTTAGTTTAATTGCCCGGTCATGTTTCGTTCCTTTTCAAGGTTTTCCTCATGCTGAGGTTTTTGAGTTTTTCCTTGCCCTCATGTAGGTTTTGGATCAGGGGACGGTGTCATAATAATTTGTAGTCTGTGCAGCCCTTTGAGATTCCTGTTTCTGTCGTTTTTCGTTTGGTCAAGTTTTGATTTTGTTTCTCGTTTCTCGTTAGTTGCTTTTCGCCCTCTGGTTTGTTTCT
Source organism: Urocampus carinirostris (assembly GCF_059441175.1). NCBI lineage: Eukaryota > Metazoa > Chordata > Actinopteri > Syngnathiformes > Syngnathidae > Urocampus > Urocampus carinirostris. The sequence goes on along the minus strand of NC_142359.1, from coordinate 4,973,630 downwards.
TACTTTGCTCCTGATTTTTTGTAAATATATACGTCCTCTTAATGAGAAGCTCTGCCTCCCCCGCATGGGTCCATCAAATCATAACAATTCTTTGGGTGCGTCTTAATGTCCAGAATTTCGAATAGGGTAACATCTCCAGAGTAGAGACTTCCGAAGGGGGGTATTGGGTTGTTGATGAAGGCTGAAGTGCATCCACCGTTAGACTGAGTTGCGCGTTCTCCACCATGCGAGCGGGTGAAGCCCTTTGTGCACGTTGAGTGCTCCGTTGTCATAACAAGCATCCTAGATGGGATTCCATCTGAAGCCTCGCCCGACTAAATTCCCCCGCTAAAGTCTTCAAAGCTCCCCGACAAATGGAAGGCTCACGTTTCCACGCAGAGGAAACACTTCAAGTTTCCCGGCGAGGAATCCATTTTTTTTCTTCCCCCCCGCACGGCTCTACATCCTAATTGATTATGCGGGAATCAAACCGAAGCAGGTTTTATCCAAATATGATGCAAAGGGCGGCGTAAGTGATACCGGTGGCATTCGCGGGCACAGCGGGCATCCTGACCTTTCGAGGAACCGCATCCGTCAAAACCAGAGGTGCGAAATGTGCGGCCCTAGGGCCGCATGCGGGCTTTTTCATCAGGTCCGCCGAAAAAAAATGCTCAAAATAGAATCAAATGTATCTAGGAGTAAGTAAAAAAACTACTAATGAAGAAGTATTTGGGTGCTGACATTGTTGTGTGTAAAGATAAACAAAGTTAAGTTTAACCTACTTTTGAAAGATGGGCTTCAAGAGTTTGGCGGCTTCCTCCTCCGCATTAGAGAGTGGCCGAAAAAAACGATCTCATCTCATCTCATTATCTACACCGCTTATCCTCAGTAGGGTCGCGGGGTTGCTGGAGCCCATCCCAGCAATCATCGGGCAGTGGGCATGGGACACCCTGAACTGGTTGCCAGCCAATCGCAGGGCACACGGGGACAGACAACTCACTCGCTCATTCACACCTAGGGACAATTTGGACCGGCCAATTCACCTGAAATGTTCTTGGTGCCTATTTAAACCCACTCCTATCCGTCCCATTTGTCAGTCCGTCTGCGAACCTCAGTTAACACTAGACAAGCCTTTTACGACCCTGACTCCCACCTGTCCCGCTTTTTGCTCCCGTCTGTCCCCGGCTTCGACCCGTTTTGGATCCTGACCACGTCTACTCTCCTTTCCTGGTTTGCAACTCGCTTCTGACCCGACCTCGTTTTTGCTCTCCTGTCCTGGCTACTGACCCGTTTTTTCCGTCCTTGACACCACCAGCGCTCGCTACGGAAGGCCGCGAGTGGGCTTTTTCATCAGGTCCGCCGAAAAAAAAATGCTCAAAATAGAATCAAATGTATCTAGGAGTAAATAAAAAAACTACTAATAAACAAGTATTTGAGTGCTGACGTTGTCCCATTTGTGTGTAAAGATAAAGAAAGTTAAGTTTAACCTACTTTTGAAAGATGGGCTTTAAGAGTTTGGCGGCTTCCTCCTCCGCATTAGAGAGTGGCCGAAAAAAGCGATTACCGATGGCTCCTGGTCCCTATTTAAACCCACTCCAATCTGTCCCATTTGTCAGTCCGTCTCTGAACCTCAGCTAACAATAGACAAGCCTTTTACGACCCTGACTCCCACCTGTCCCGCTTTTTGCTCCCGTCTGTCCCCGGCTTCGACCAGTTTCTGATTCTGTCACGTCTTCTCTCCTTTCCAGGCTTGCAACTCGCTTCTGACCCGACCACGTTTCTGCTCTCCTGTCCTGGCTACTGACCCGTTTTTTCGTCCTTGACCCCACCATCGCTCGCTACGGAAGGCCGCGAGTGGGCTTTTTCATCAGGTCCGCCGAAAAAAAATGCTCAAAATATTATCAAGTGTATCTAGGAGTGAATAAAAAAACTACTACTAAAAAAAAAGTAGTCAAGTTTTGGACATGTTTGATAAAGACTTAGTTGCCACACTTGGGATTGCCGTTGCTCACTGTTGTTTCAAGCGTTGCTCAGACTCATAAGGAAAATTACAGGGAACAATGCTTGAAGCACACAATTTCAAACGTCCTCTCTCTCTCCCTCTCTCTCTCTCTCTCTCTCTCTCTCTCTCGTTCCCACTTTCTTCCTTTTTTCTTGTTTTTTTTCTCTTTTCATATTTCTCTCTCTCTCTCTATTTTTCCTTCCCCCCTCTCTCTTTCTATCTCGTTCCCGCTTTTGCTTTTTTCTCTTTTCATATTTCCTTTCTTTATATGTTTCTCTACCCTTCTTTCTCCCTCTCTATTTTTCCTTTCCCCTCTCTCTTTCTATCTCGTTCCCGCTTTTGTTTTTTTCTCTTTTCATATTTCCTTTCTTTATGTGTTTCTCTACCCTTCTTTCTCTCTCTCTATTTTTCCTTCCCCCCTCTCTCTTTCTATCTCGTTCCCGCTTTTGTTTTTTTCTCTTTTCATATTTCCTTTCTTTATATGTTTCTCTACCCTTCTTTCCCTCTCTCTATTTTTTCTTCCCCCCTCTCTCTTTCTATCTCGTTCCCGCTTTTGTTTTTTTTCTCTTTTCATATTTCCTTTCTTTATGAGTTTCTCTACCCTTCTTTCTCTCTCTCTATTTTTCCTTCCCCCCTCTCTCTTTCTATCTCGTTCCCGCTTTTGTTTTTTTTCTCTTTTCATATTTCCTTTCTTTATGTGTTTCTCTACCCTTCTTTCTCTCTCTCTATTTTTCCTTCCCCCTCTCTCTTTCTATCTCGTTCCCGCTTTTGTTTTTTTCTCTTTTCATATTTCCTTTCTTTATGTGTTTCTCTACCCTTCTTTCTCTCTCTCTATTTTTCCTTCCCCCCTCTCTCTCTCTCTCTCTCTCGTTCCCGCTTTTGTTTTTTTTCTCTTTTCATATTTCCCTTCTTTATATGTTTCTCTACCCTTCTTTCTCCCTCTCTATTTTTCCTTCCCCCCCTCTCTCTTTCTATCTCGTTCCCGCTTTATTTTTTTTCTCTTTTCATATTTCCTTTCTTTATATGTTTCTCTACCCTTCTTTCTCTTTCTCTATTTTTCCTTCTCCCCTCTCTCTTTCTATCTCGTTCCCGCTTTTGTTTTTTTCTCTTTTCATATTTCCTTTCTTTATATGTTTCTCTACCCTTCTTTCTCCCTCTCTATTTTTCCTTCCCCCCCTCTCTCTTTCTATCTCGTTCCCGCTTTTGTTTTTTTCTCTTTTCATATTTCCTTTCTCTATATGTTTCTCTACCCTTCTTTCTCTCTCTCTATTTTTCCTTCCCCCCTCTCTCTTTCTATCTCGTTCCCGCTTTTGTTTTTTTTCTCTTTTCATATTTCCTTTCTTTATATGTTTCTCTACCCTTCTCTCTCTCTCTCTCTCTTTCCCTCTCTCTCTCGCTCTCTCTCGTTCCCGCTTTTGTTTTTTTTCTCCTTTCATATTTCCTTTCTTTATATGTTTCTCTACCCTTCTCTCTCTCTCTCTCTCTCTTTCCCTTTCTCTCTCGCTCTCTCTCGTTCCCGCTTTTGTTTTTTTTCTCCTTTCATATTTCCTTTCTTTATATGTTTCTCTACCCTTCTCTCTCTCTCTCTCTCTTTTTCCCTCTCTCTCTCGCTCTCTCTCGTTCCCGCTTTTGTTTTTTTTCTCCTTTCATATTTCCTTTCTTTATATGTTTCTCTACCCTTCTCTCTCTCTCTCTCTCTTTCCCTCTCTCTCTCGCCCTCTCTCGTTCCCACTTTTTTTTTTCTCTTTTCATATTTCCTTTCTCTATATGTTTCTCTACCCTTCTTTCCCTCTCTCTATTTTTTCTTCCCCCTCTCTCTTTCTATTTCTCTTTCCCTCTTATTTGCTCTTTCTCTCTTTTTTCTTTCTTTTTTTACTGTGCCTCACTTGTTTTTTCCCCTCACTTTCTTTCTCTATGTTTGCGAGTCATCACGGGGCGCGGCCGAGGGACGATTCCCTTTTCTTATGAAAGCGTCGACACGCGTTCACGAGCGGGAATGTATCTAAATGAGATTTCCGGGGAGAATAGATTTTTTTCCGTTTCGATAAAGGTTGACGCGATGTCACAGTCACGCCTGACACCGACGTACAAACGCGTAATAAGTTTGATGGGAGATATCCGGGAAAAAAAAAGCCATTTGGTACTTATTTTATTCTGAAGGGGAGAAAAAAAAAGAACATGAGTCTACATTCGGTTATCGCTCGGCTTTTCGGTGGAAAAAAATGGAACAAATCCAGCTGTGTTGACTGCTGTGCGCATTTGCTTGTGTTCACAATCTTAGTAAAACCACTGTAGAGGAAAATTGGAATTTGGGGTGAGGGGGGGGGGGGGGGGGGGGGGGATAATGAATGAATATAGAGATAAAATGGTCAAATCGTAAAAGGGAGAATTGACGGTTTTCCATTAAGTCGGGGGTGGGAAACGTATGGCCGGAGAGAGGAAAAAAGAGCCGGAAAATGGGTTGCAGTTTGAGAGAGGTCCACTAGATGTCGACAAAGCCGATAGGACTGTTTGTGTAATGTGTCTTTCTCTCTCTTTCTCTCTCTCTCTCTCTCTCTCTCTTTTTTCTCTCTCTCACTCTCTCTCTCTCTCTCTTGTTCTCACTTTCTTCCTTTTTCTTTCCTTCAAATGTTCTCTTTCTCTCAATGTATCTCTTTCTTTCTTGTTTTCTTATCTCCCTTCTGTATTCCTCCTTTCTCTCTTCCTCCCTCTCTCTCTCTCTGTCTCTCTCTCTCTCTCTCTCTCTCTCTCTCTTGTTCTCGCTTTCTTCCTTTTTTCTTGTTTTTTCTTTCTTTTCCTGTTTCCTTTCTCTATATGTTTCCCTACCCTTCTTTCTCTCTCTCTCTTTTCCTTTTTTCTTCTCTCTGTATCTCTATATTTTCTCTTTCTCTTTTACTGTGTCTCACTTGTTTTTTTTCCTCGCTTTCGTTCTCTTTCTTTGTCTTTTTTTCTACATCTGTCTGTCTGTCTTTCTTTATTTCTTTATTTATGTCTTTGTGTCTTTCTTTATGCGTTTATTTTTCTCTCTGTCTTTCTTTGTCTTTCTTTTTATATCTGTTTCACTCTCTTTCTTTCCTTATGTCCTCCTCTCTCTCTCTCTGTCTCTCTCTCTCTCTCTCTCTCTCTCTCTCTCTCTATTTCTCTCTCTCTCTCTATCTCTTTCTCTCTCATTCTCGCTTTTTTCCCTTTTTCTTGTTTTTTTCCTATTTCCTTTCTTTATCTTTTTCTCTCCCCTTCTTTCTTTCTCTCTCTCTCTCTTTACCTTTTTTTCCTCCCTCTCTCTTTCTATTTCTCTTTCCGTCTTTTTTTGCTCTTCTCTCTCTTTTTTTATTCTCTCTTTTACTGTCTGTCTCACTTTGATTTTCCCTCTTTTCTTTTTTCTACCTCTGTCTGTCCGACTGTCTGTCTGTCTTTTTTTTATGTCTTTCTTTGTCTTTGTGTCTTTCTTTCTTTATGCATTTCTTTTTCTCACTCTCTTTTTTCATCTTTAATTTTTATATCTGTTTCACTCTTTCTTTCCTTATGTCCTGCTCGCTCTCTTCCTCTCTCTCTCTCTCTCTCTGTCTTTCTCTCTCTCTCTCTCTCTTTTTTTCTCTCTCTCACTCTCTCTCTCTCTCTTGTTCTCACTTTCTTCCTTTTTCTTGTTTTTTCTTTCTTTTCCTATTTCCTTTCTTTATATATTTCTCTACCCTTCTTTCTCTGTCTCTTTTTCTTTCTTCCTTCCCTCTTTCTATCTCTATTTTTTCTCTTTCTCTTTTACTGTCTGTCTGTCTTTCTTTACGTCTTTACTTATGTCTTTGTATGTTTCTTTCTTTATGCATTTCTTTTTCTCACTGTCTCTTTTTTATATCTGTTTCACTCTCTTTCTTCCTTATGTCCTTTCGATCTTTCTCTCTCTTTCTTGCTTTCTCTATTTTTTGTTGTATTTTTCTTTCCTATATTTTACTAATTCTCTTTTTCTTTCCTTCAAATGTTCTCTTTCTCTTAATGTATCTCTTTCTTTCTTGTTTTCTTATCTCCCTTCTGTATTCCTCCTTTCTCTCTTCCTCCCTCTCTCTCTCTCTGTCTCTCTCTCTCTCTCTCTCTCTTGTTCTCGCTTTCTTCCTTTTTTCTTGTTTTTTCTTTCTTTTCCTGTTTCCTTTCTCTATATGTTTCCTTACCCTTCTTTCCCTCTCTCTCTTTTCCTTTTTCCTTACCTCTCTCTATTTTTTCTCTTTCTCTTTTACTGTGTCTCACTTGTTTTTTTTCCTCACTTTCGTTCTCTTTCTTTGTCTTTTTTTCTACATCTGTCTGTCTGTCTGTCTTTCTTTATTTCTTTATTTATGTCTTGGTGTCTTTCTTTCTTTATGCATTTCTTTTTCTCACTGTCTTTCTTTGTCTTTCTTTTTATATCTGTTTCACTCTCTTTCCTTCCTTATGTCCTCCTCTCTCTCTTTCTCTCTCTCTCTGTCTTTCTCTCTCTCTCTCTCTCTCTCGCTCTCTGTTTCTCTCTCTCTCTCTCGTTCTCACTTTTTCCCTTTTTCTTGTTTTTTCTTTCTTTTCCTATTTCATTTCTTTATTTATTTCTCTCCCCTTCTTTTTCTCTCTCTCTCTTTTTCCCTTTTCACTCCCTCCTTTTTTATATCTCCTTTTCTCTTTCTCTTTTACTGCCTGTCTCACTTTGTTTTTCCCTCACTTTCTTTCTCTATTTCTTTCTTTGTCTTGTTTTCTACATCTGTCTGTCTGCCTGTCTGTCTGTCTGTCTGTCTTTCTTTATGTCTTTGTGTCTTTCTTTCTTTCTTTATACATTTCTTTTTCTCATTGACTTTCTTTGTCTTTCTTTTTATATCTGTTTCTCTCTCTTTCTTTCCTTATGTTCGTCTTTCGATTTTTCTCTCTCAATCTCTCTTTCTTGCTTTCTCTATTTTTGGTTGTTTTTTTCATTCTATTTCTTTTACTTATACTCTTTTTCTTTCTCTTTCAAATGTTCCCTGTCCCTCAAAATGTATTTTTTTTTTCTTTCTTGTTTTTTTCTCTCCCTTCTGCTTTTTTCTTTTATTCATCCTTTCTCTCTCTCTCTCTCTCTCTCTCTCTCTCTCTCTCTCTCTCTCTCTCTCTCTCTCTCTCTCGCTTCACTCTATTTTTCTCTCATTTTCTCTTTTGCCCCCTCGCTTCCTCTCTATTTCTATCTTTCACTCTCTCTCAATCGTTCTTCCTCACTGTCTCTCTCTCTCTATACCCCCGTCTCACTCTCTTTCTCACTCTCTCACTCTCTAACTCTCTTTCACTCTTTTTCTTTTCTTTCTCCCTCTTGTCCCATTCTACCCACTCTCTCACTCACTCTTCCTCTCTATTTCTTTCTCTGCACCCCCCCCCCCCCCTCTCTCTCTCTCTTACTCTCGCTCCCTCTTTCTCTCTCATGAACTCGTCGGGCCCTTGCAAGAGTGCATTTTTACCCCTGTGGCCCCTGAGCTCCTATAACACAGGCGTCAAACAGGCTGCCCGCGGGCCGAATCCGGCCCGCTAAGGGATGGAATCCGGCCCGCGAGACAACACTCAGAGAAGCACAAGAGAAAAACAAGCTGCAGGTCGTAATATGGAAACTTGATGTTGCCAAAGCCAGGCGCCACTCACAAAGACACTGTACTTGTGTTTATTTCTCTCTCTCTCTTTCTTTTCCACCCATTTTCTCCCACTCTGTCTCTGTCTCTTTCGCTGTCTCTCTCTTTTCCTTTTTCCCTCCCTCTCTCTTTCTATCACTCTTTTTTCTCTTTTACTGTTTGTCTCACTTTGCTTTTCCCTTACTTTCTTTTTTTATTTCTTTCTTTGTTTTTTCTACATCTGCCTGTCTGCCTGTCTTTTTTATGCCTTTCTTTGTCTTCCTTTTTCTTTCTCATTTCTTTCTTTCTTTTCCTATTTCTTTTCTTCATATTTTTCTCTTTTTTTGTTGCTCTTTGTCTCTTTCTCTCTCTGTGTCTTTTAACCTCTTTTGCTCTAACTTCCTTTTTTCCTTTTATCTCTTTTCTCTCTCTCTCTTCATACCCTCCGCGCTTTCTTTTCTCTTTTCTCTCCTTCCGTCTTTCTATTTCTCTTTGGATTTCTTTCTTCCTCTCCCTTTCTCTTCCCCCTCTCTCACGACTTTTTATCTTTTGTTTCTCACGCTCTCTCCCTCTCTGTCTTTTTCTTTCTTTGTCCCGCCCCCTCTCTCCTCTTCCCTCCTTCTTTCTCTTATTTCTTTATCTTGTTTTCTTTCTCTTTGATCTACTCGTCCGGCCCCCGACAGAATATCGTGTGGCCCCCGAGTTAAAATGAGTTTGACACCCCTGTCCTAATAGTTTGTAACCGATGCAGGGGGGCCGTCCTAACCTCTGTAGCGCGTTAGCGGTTAGCATGAAAATAAAGCCCATTAGCATAAACAACAGTAGCGCCATTACCCGATATCAGCCCGCAAAAAAGGATCGTTTATGGCCGCGGGAATCGAGCCGGAGGAGATAATACCTGTCATTTTCTTTGCATTCGACGCCGTATTCAATCGTACCGGGGGGGGGGGGGGGGGGGGGGGACTCACTGGAGCCTTAAGTATTATTCCCGCTGTTTCTTTCTTTTCATTTTACAGGGATTATTACTCCTCTGCCGGTTTTAGACCCCGGTTGGATTCTATTAACCCGTGATATGTCAGGCTTAATAACGTACCGACTCGCTAAACAGAACAGGAGCACGCGTGTCCTGAGATAAAAATGGAATTGTTGGGGTGCCTTATGGCTTTGAAATAAGGACATTTTGGACGGAGCACGTTCCAACAGCAATATCACAATGAGCGAGGGGGCTGGGAATCCCCTCCTCTAAATCAATCTCCCAAAAGAGTCGGGAATGACTCTAGCCAGGGGGGGATATGGCTGTGGTATATATATAATATATATATATCTCATCTCATTAGCTACACCGCTTATCCTCAGTAGGGTCGCGGGGGTGCTGGAGCCCATCCCAGCAATCATCGGGCAGTGGGCAGGGGACACCCTGAACTGGTTGCCAGCCAATCGCAGGACACACAGGGACAGACAACTCGGTCATTCACACCTAGGGACAATTTGGACCGGCCAATTCACCTGAAATGCATGTTTTTGGAATGTGGGAGGAAACCGGAGTGCCCGGAGGAAACCCACGCAAGCACGGGGAGAACATACAAACTCCGCACAGGAAGTCTGGAGCTTGATTTTGAACCCACGCAGGAGGTTCCCAAGACATGAACTGTGCCGCACATGCGCTAACCATAAAACTGGATAAATTGGCATGGAAATGGCGACCAAGGTGGCAGCACGGCGGCACAGTGGTTAGCGCGTGTGCGGCACAGTGAAAAAAGGAGAAAGAGAGAGAGAGAAAAAGAGAAAGAAAGAAATACAAGTACAGTGCCTTTGTTTGAGGCACCTGGCTTTGGCAACACCAAGTTGACATATTTCAACCTGCTGCTTGTTTTTCTCTTGCGCTTCTCTGAGTGTCGTCTCTCGGGCCGGATTCAATCCTTTAGCGGGCCTGATCTGGCCCGCGGGCCGCCTGTTTGACACCTGTGGTGTAGAATATAATAAGCATCTGCTTCTGACTACCCCTTTTCGAACATATTATTTCAAATTATTTTGTTGTTGAGTTATTGTTTTTGTTCTGTTTTTATTTCAATGTTCGAATAAAGTTTTCATTCATTTATTTCGAAAACAGTGTTTTTTTCCTAGTTTTTTTTTTTTTTCCTTTAAAAAAAATCTCATCGTGTTTATTTTTTCCGAGCTGTTACTTTTTTTCTTTTTGTTCTCTATTTACTTTTTTCCTACATTTCTTTCTTTTCTTTTTTTCTGGCTTTTTTCTACATTTTTCCTTCTTTTTTTCTCTTCCTTTTGTTTCTTTTTCTCTCAGCTTTTCACAACTTTATCATTTTGGTATTTTTTTCTTTTTTGTTCTATTCCCCCCTTCCTTTAAGTCATTTTGTGCATCATTTTACATAATATTTGGTCATGTTGGGATTAAAGAAGCAAAAACAACCCGAAGAGCCGTTTAGGACCCGAAAGAGCCGGTTCCTTTAAGTGAGCCGAGCCGAAGAAGCCGATTCCTGACCAACTCTACTAACTTTCCTCAACTTCGTTCTACTTCGACTCGACTTCAAAATACCGCATTTAGGACACAACTTCAGGGGAACCCGTGTATTTTGACCTTCATGCACTGGAACTTTGACTTGAGTCACTTCTTAAGTAGTAATTTTGAGCCCTGATTTTTGTGCGCTGGCTAGATTTTCTTCGCAATTGCGCACGCGCGCAGTTTAGAGGGAACACCGGTTCAGGGTGTCCCCTGCCCACTGCCCGAACATAGCTGGGATGGGCTCCCGTGACCCTACTGACGATAAGCAGTGCATATAATGGAATATCGCTATCACCCAGCTGCATCATGATTTATGAGGTTTGTTTTTTGTTTTCTGGTGTTCTTTTAAGCCATTTGTTGACTTTGTTGAGGATTTTAGTGATTAAATATGATCATTTTCGAGCACCTACCCTAGCTTCCTGCGTTTGGGTCCACCGAAAATCACAACAGGGGTCTGAAATTTGTTTTCCCAGCCTTCCCCCTTAAACCATCATCTGACTTCTAACCCCGGGCTGACACGTGCGAGATAAACACAAGTCCAAATAATAAACAGAAAGCACATTTTACGAGTCGCGGGGGTTCATGAATCTGTCGTCAGTCCAGATAACGTAAATCATTTCATTCGGAGGCATGGTTGGCTTGAGTCGATGTCACGTCCCCCAGAGGGATGTTTGCCGTCATCGATTGCTTGGGTGACGGAGACTGACTTTATTTTGTGTTGCCCCGTCTACATTCCCCAATACAGTGGGCTCATAACCCAATCCACCAACCGATTAGTTAACATGCAGTGGTTAGCGCATGTGCGGCACAGTTCTAAGGTCTTGGGAACCTCCTGTGTGGGTTCGAATCCAGCTACCGGACTTCCTGTGCGGAGTTTGTATGTTCTCCCCGTGCTTGGCACTCCGGTTTCCTCCCACATTCCAAAGACATGCATTTCAGGTGGATTGGCCGGTCCAAATTGTCCCTAGGTGTGAATGAGCGAGCGAGTTGTCTGTCCCCGTGTGCCCTGCGATTGGCTGGCAACCAGTCCAGGGTGTCCCCTGCCCACTGCCCGATGATTGCTGGGATGGGCTCCAGTCCCCCCGCGACCCTACTGTGGATAAGCGGTACAGCTGATGAGATGAGATGAGCGATAAAAGGGACAGGGCAGTGGTTATCGCGTGTGCGGCACAGTTCTAAGGTCTTGGGAACCTCCTGTGTGGGTTCAAATCCAGCTACCGGACTTCCTGTGCGGAGTTTGTATGTTCTCCCCGTGCTTGCGTGGGTTCCTCCGGGCACTCCGGTTTCCTCCCACATTCCAAAGACATGCATTTCAGGTGGATTGGCCGGTCCAAATTGTCCCTAGGTGTGAATGAGCGAGCGAGTTGTCTGTCCCCGTGTGCCCTGCGATTGGCTGGCAAACCGTTCAGGGTGTCCCCTGCCCACTGCCCGATGATTGCTGGGATGGGCTCCAGCACCCCCGCGACCCTACTGAGGATAAGCGGTGCAGCTAATGAGATGAGATGAGATGAGATGAAATTATTCTAAGTTGGTAATAGAGGTAAGATCTTACACTCCCGATCTGAAATTTTCGTTCTGCGTAGCTGGTCGGTTCTCCGGTAGGTCAAGTCAAGTCAAGTCATGTTTATTTGTGACTGTCATGATTACCTAAGTGGAGCCACCTGGGGTAATCATCTGGCGCGCTGGAATGCGCTTCCTGATTGGTTTATGTTCCCTTTTTAAGCACGCTACGCCGAGACCTCTTCGTCTGAGGATTACTTTTGTACCCCGTTTGACTCTCCTGATTGACCTGTGCCATCTTGACTTGTTTACCTGATTCTGCCTGCCTCCGATCCGACCTGCTTCCGTCCCACGCTACGATCTTCTCTCCAGTCCCGGTAAACTCGACCTGCTTCCGTCCCACGCTACGATTGGCTACGTGTTCCGAAGTTGTCTTCACGGCGTTGCTGCTGACGTTCGACGGTCATCGCGTCTCCCGCTAACCCTTTACACCTCCCCAAATAAAAGAATTGTACGAACGCTCTGCTCCTGCTCTGTTCTGGTCCTCCTGACAGTGACGCCTTTAATCACAAAGAGTCTCAAAGGGCTGCACAGATCAAAGACTAGTGCAAACTACAGACTATTATGACACCCCTGATCTAAAACCTCCATGAGGGCAAATAATACACTGATATTGTCAACATGAAATCTAGGTTATTCATATGCTATAGAATAGAAGTGTGTTTTAACCTTAGATTTAAACATTTCCCGAATAGCGAAGGCTCTCGAACCTGCGGATTTCTTCTTGGCTCTTGGGATCACTAGTCGACCAGAATTTTCAGAGCGAAGGCTCCTGACCGGAACATAGGGGGAAATTAAATCTGAAAATGTGAGGGAGCAAGTCCATGCATGATTTGGTATACTACCGACAGAATCTTAAAATAACATCTTAAGTGAACAGGGAGCCAATGCAGGTTAGCTAAAATCGGGGTCATGTGATCAAACTTTCTTGTCTCAGTTAAAAAAAGGATTTTGTACCAGCTCAAGGCTCTTGATTTTGGACTTTGGGAGACCGGAGAGTAGTGCGTTACAGTAATCGAGACGGGAGATAACAAACGCATGAATTATAATCCGACTGAGACAGCATAGGGCGAATTTAGGTCGGTGCTGCTGCCATGGGTGGTATTGGCTTGCCCGGGGCCTATCGGCTAAGGAAGTTGGTTGGGCAGGCTTTGTTGGACCCTACACCTTTTTTGAATATGATGAGGTTAAATTTTGTATGAACAGCTCTACCACCACACCAGCACCAATCATGATGCAGGAAAATGGTCCCTATTCAGTCTATTCAGATAGTGTCTGTGGCTTACAATCTACCTTTGCTAATTTCATTCTCAGTCCTCTTTGGTTTTCCTTGGAAACTACGCACTGGCCTCAGTGAAACTACATCCGGTGAAGGAAAATGAGGACCACATATTTATCAGTTTCTGATCAGGAGACATAACTTTGGCCTGTCCAGTCCTTTGAGACATTTTGTGATTAAGGGCTATACAAATAAATGTGACTTGACTTGACTTAACCCACCAACTCAGTAAAAACTGTCATGATTACTGATTCGGGGGGGCCAACAGCCACAGGACCTGATTGGCTGTTGGACTCTTATTAAACTCCCCCGTCTTCCGAAATGAACCAGTCAGACCGTCTGCGAACCTCTGCTCTCAGCTAGGCAAGCTTTTGTACTCTCCGACACTATCCTGCCCTGTTTCCTGCCTGATACCTGTTGCCGACCTTTTTCTGGACCCGATTCTGTTTTTGCTCCTCTGCCCCGGCCATCGACCTGTTTTTCTGGCTGCCAACGACTGCCCTCGCTCGACACGGAATACCATTTCCGCGTTCCTGCTATCTGCTCCCCCTCACCGACGATCACCGGATCATGGATGCAAGTACTGTTCCGGCTACTGACCCGTTTTTTCCATTCCCGACACGGCATCGCTCACGGGAGTCCCACTTCTGCCTTAAGAGCGACCTGCTTCCCGCAACCAGCGATCACCGGATGGTGGGTGCAATCCTTTCCTTTCTTCCCAATAAAACTGAGAGAAACGTAACATCTACTCACCTGTCCCGGTTTTCGACCGCTTTTTGTCCCCGACCACGTCTACTCTTTTCCTGGCTAACGACTCGCTTCCGACCCCGACCACGCCTTGCTCTCCCAGTCCCGGCTACTGACCCGCTTTTCCGTTCTCGACATCGTCATCGCTCGCCACGGAAGATCCACTTCCGTGTTCGGATCACAAACTGAGTACGACAGCGACTTGCTTCCCGCGACCAGCGATCACCGGATCGTGGATGCAAGTACTGTTCTCTTTCTCGATTGAAAACTGAGTAAAACGAAAGCTCTGGTTCCCGTCTCCGTTCCTGGTCCTTGACAAAACTAACATCCGCTCGTCGTCAGATTTCGTGAAAAAACTGCTTACCGTAGATAGTCTCTCCGGCAGAGGATGAGGTTGGCTTTGGTGTAGAGCGTGGAGCCCACCTCGCCCAGCCTGCAATCGCAGCATGCACACTTAAGGCAGTCTTCGTGCCAGTACTTGTCCAGGGCCTTCAGGAGGTATCGGTCCTTGATCTTCCGGTTGCAGCCGGCACAGCCTTTTGGCTTCGTGTCCGGCTGGACGGAAAGCATTTGTATACCTGGGGGAAGCAAGCAAATCGGGCAAGCCAAAATCACCGAATTGGTACAGGATTCACATTCTATCATCTCGCATTTCATTACATTTCATTCTGGAGTATAAGTCGCAGGTGGGCGGCACGGCAGAGCAGTGGTTAGCGCAGAAACTGTTCTGAGTTCATGGGTTAAAATTCAGCTACCAGCCCTCCTGTGCGAAGTTTGCATAGTCTCCCTGTGCTTGTGTAGGTTTACTCCGGGCACCCAGGTATTTGTCCCCAGGTTCGATTAAGTGAGTGAGTTGTTTATCCCTGTGTACCTCGCGACTGGCCGGCAACCAGTTCAGAGTGTCCCCTGCCCACTGGGATAGCTGGGATGGGCTCCAGCACCCCAGCGACCCTACTGAAGATAAGCGGTGCAGATAGAGGATGGATGGGAGTCGCATTTTTTTTCATGGCTCGGTCGGGGGTGAGACTTATACTCCGGTGAGACTTATATGAGAAATTAGTAAGAGCATTGCCTCAAGCAATCAGTGCAAATACCAGGTGTCAATACTACTCAATATAATACGATACAATATGATATGATATAATATAATAATTTTAAAAAAAATCAAGAAAAAAAATCATTTTTTTCTCAGGAGGATAAACAAAATGATTTTTTTCACCCAAAAGATCATTCTTGGCACTGTTTGACCCCGCCCGTGTGGCGCCAGCTGCGGCTCATTGACAGATAGACTTCCCTTCTATTTAAGCTCAGTGCTCTCAGATACCATTTGTCAGTCCGTCAACGAACCTCTGCGCCACTAAGAAGTGGGTTTTGACTCTGTCCGGTTTCCTGCTTGTATTTCCTGTCCGGTGTTGTTCCGGTCTATATTGTCCTGTTTAATGTGGATCTCCAGTTTCGTTCCCGTCTAGTTTGTCCTGTTTAATTTCGATATCCCGTTATGATATCAATCCTGTCTGTACCATCCTGGTATCGACCCCATCCGTCCGATATCTGCTCATGCAATTGGTATCGATCTCGTCGGCCTCTGGCTTCCTGTCATTCCACGCCAGACTGCCGCCTTACGTCTTCTGCCCAACAATTGCCGAATCACTGGCGTTTGGGCTAACGTGCATGACTGCCCCAGTTCCCGTAAAATAAAAGCTTGTGTGAGAAACGTCACGCATTTGGGTTCTCCTCCTGTTCCGGTTCATGACAATTCTGGAGATACAGTATTCATAGATTTAATATTGACATGTTTTAAAAAACGATCACCCTTTGGTTTGGATAATAAACAAACACATGTTGGGAAAATTTTATATAGTAATAGTCCAGACAGATGTAAAGTTTATGCACTCATTGGCATATTCTTCTCAATTCATTGTAATGTACTTTTGCAGTTTTCACCGTGCCATTTTGAGATCGGGGGAATGTGTAATTGTGGTTTTTGCAGTCTTTATGATTGAGGTAGTCAAAAATAAATGCTACTTGATGTCATGATTACCAATGTTAATCACTGGACTCTGATTGGCTCCCCGTCCCTATTTAAACCCACTCCTATCTGTCCCCTTGTGTCAGTCCGTCTGCGAACCTCAGTTAACACTAGGCAAGCCTTTTTCAACCCTGACTCCCACCTGTTTTTTGGCTCCCATCTGTCCCCCAGCTACGACCCGTTTTTGATCCTGACCAAGTCTACTCTCCTCTCCTGGCTTTCAACTTGTGGCTGATCCTGACCTCGTTTTTGCTCTCCCTTCCTGGCTACTGACTCGTTTTTTCCGTTCCCGAAACGCCATCGCTCGCCACGGGAGTCCCACTTCCGCGTTAAGAGCGACCTGCTTCCCGCGACCAGCGATCACCGGATCGTGGGTGCAATCCTTTCCTTTTCTTCCCAATAAAACTGAGAGAAACGTAACATCTACTCTCACGTCCCGGCTTTCGACCTGTTTTTGTCCCCGACCACGTCTACTGTCCTTTCCTGGCTTACGACTCTTTTCCGAACCTGACCACGCCTTGCTCTCCTGTCCTGGCTACTGACCCGTTTTTCTGTTCCCGACACTGCCATCGCTCGCCACGGAAGATCCACGATCCAAGAAAGAGATCCAAGATCGTGGGCGCAGCCTTTCCTTCTTCCTTTAATCAAACTTGTGAGAAACGTCACGCAATTGGGTCCTGTTTCCGTTCTGGTCCTGACACTTGACTTGAATTAACCATTCAATTACACGTCCCTTGTGGTCACGTTCCTTCTTTGGTGGTTTAGCTCGGTATCATATTAATAACAGTAGTAAACGTAACGTAATCGGGTCCTGTTTCTGTTCTTGTCCTGACACTTGACTTGAATTAACCATTCAATTACACGTCCCTTGTGGTCACGTTCTTTGGTGGTTTAGCTCGGTATCATATTGATAACAGTAGTAAACGTAACGTAATTGGGTCCTGTTTCCGTTCTGGTCCTGACACTTGACTCGAATTAACCATTCAATTACACGTCCCTTGTGGTCACGTTGCTTCTTTGGTGGTTTAGCTCGGCATCATATTAATAACAGTAGTAAACGTAACGTAATCGGGTCCTGTTTCCGTTCTGGTCCTGACACTTGACTCGAATTAACCATTCAATTACACGTCCCTTGTGGTCACGTTCCTTCTTTGGTGGTTTAGCTCGGTATCATATTATCAACAGTAGTAAACGTAACGTAATCGGGTCCTGTTTCCATTCTTGTCCTGACACTTGACTTGAATTAATCATTCAATTACACGTCCCTTGTGGTCACGTTCCTTCTTTGGTGGTTTAGCTCGGTATCATATTATTAACAGTAGTAAACGTAACGTAATTGGGTCCTGTTTCCGTTCTTGTCCTGACACTTGACTTGAATTAACCATTCAATTACACGTCCCTTGTGGTCACGTTCCTTCTTTGGTGGTTTAGCTCGGTATCATATTAATAACAGTAGTAAACGTAACGTAATCGGGTCCTGTTTCCGTTCTTGTCCTGACACTTGACTTGAATTAACCATTCAATTACACGTCCCTTGTAGTCACGTTCCTTCTTTGGTGGTTTAGCGCGGTATCATATTATTAACACTAGTAAACGTAACGTAATCGGGTCCTGTTTCCGTTCTTGTCCTGACACTTGACTTGAATTAATCATTCAATTACACGTCCCTTGTGGTCACGTTCCTTCTTTGGTGGTTTAGCTCGGTATCATATTATTAACAGTAGTAAACGTAACGTAATTGGGTCCTGTTTCCGTTCTTGTCCTGACACTTGACTTGAATTAACCATTCAATTACACGTTCCTTGTGGTCACGTTCCTTCTTTGGTGGTTTAGCTCGGTATCATATTAATAACAGTAGTAAACGTAACGTAATCGGGTCCTGTTTCCATTCTTGTCCTGACACTTGACTTGAATTAACCATTCAATTACACGTTCCTTGTGGTCACGTTCCTTCTTTGGTGGTTTAGCTCGGTATCATATTATTAACAGTAGTAAACGTAACGTAATTGGGTCCTGTTTCCGTTCTTGTCCTGACACTTGACGTGAATTCACCATTCAATTACACGTCCCTTATGGTCACGTTCTTTGGTGGTTTAGCTCGGTGTCATATTAATAACAGTAGTAAACGTAACGTAATCGGGTCCTGTTTCCGTTCTTGTCCTGACACTTGACTTGAATTAACCATTCAATTACACGTCCCTTGTGGTCACGTTCCTTCTTTGGTGGTTTAGCTCGGTATCATATTATTAACAGTAGTAAACGTAACGTAATCGGGTCCTGTTTCCGTTCTTGTCCTGACACTTGACTTGAATTAACCATTCAATTACACGTCCCTTGTAGTCACGTTCCTTCTTTGGTGGTTTAGCGCGGTATCATATTATTAACACTAGTAAACGTAACGTAATCGGGTCCTGTTTCCGTTCTTGTCCTGACACTTGACTTGAATTAACCATTCAATTACACGTTCCTTGTGGTCACGTTCCTTCTTTGGTGGTTTAGCTCGGTATCATATTAATAACAGTAGTAAACGTAACATAATCGGGTCCTGTTTCCATTCTTGTCCTGACACTTGACTTGAATTAACCATTCAATTACACGTCCCTTGTGGTCACGTTCCTTCTTTGGTGGTTTAGCTCGGTATCATATTAATAACTGTAGTAAACGTAACGTAATTGGGTCCTGTTTCCGTTCTTGTCCTGACACTTGACTTGAATTAACCATTCAATTACACGTCCCTTGTAGTCACGTTCCTTCTTTGGTGGTTTAGCTCGGTATCATATTAATAACAGGCGTAAACGTAACATAATTGGGTCCTGTTTCCGTTCTGGTCCTGACACTTGACTTGAATTAACCATTCAATTACACGTCCCTTGTAGTCACGTTCCTTCTTTGGTGGTTTAGCGCGGTATCATATTATTAACACTAGTAAACGTAACGTAATCGGGTCCTGTTTCCGTTCTGGTCCTGACACTTGACTTGAATTAACCATTCAATTACACGTCCCTTGTGGTCACGTTCTTTGGTGGTTTAGCTCGGTATCATATTAATAACAGTAGTAAACGTAACGTAATCGGGTCCTGTTTCCGTTGTTGTCCTGACACTTGACTTGAATTAACCATTCAATTACACGTCCCTTGTGGTCACGTTCCTTCTTTGGTGGTTTAGCTCGGTATCATATTAATAACAGTAGTAAACGTAACGTAATCGGGTTCTGTTTCCGTTCTTGTCCTGACACTTGACTTGAATTAACCATTCAATTACACGTCCCTTGTGGTCACGTTCCTTCTTTGGTGGTTTAGCTCGGTATCATATTAATAACAGTAGTAAACGTAACGTAATCGGGTTCTGTTTCCGTTCTTGTCCTGACACTTGACTTGAATTCACCATTGAATTACACCTCCCTTGTGGTCACGTTCCTTCTTTGGTGGTTTAGCTCGGTATCATATTAATAACAGGCGTAAACGTAACATAATTGGGTCCTGTTTCCGTTCTGGTCCTGACACTTGACTTGAATTAACCATTCAATTACACGTCCCTTGTGGTCACGTTCTTTGGTGGTTTAGCTCGGTATCATATTATTAACACTAGTAAACGTAACGTAATCGGGTCCTGTTTCCGTTCTGGTCCTGACACTTAACTTGAAATAACCATTCAATTACACGTCCCTTGTGGTCACGTTCCTTCTTTGGTGGTTTAGCTCGGTATCATATTAATAACAGTAGTAAACTTAACGTAATCGGGTCCTGTTTCCGTTCTTGTCCTGACACTTGACTTGAATTAACCATTCAATTACACGTCCCTTGTAGTCACGTTCCTTCTTTGGTGGTTTAGCTCGGTATCATATTAATAACAGATATTGTGTCCTGTAATTTCCTAACTAAACCCCTTGTTGTTTTTTCCCCTCTGCGCTGTTTTTGTTCATAAACAGATCACATTTATCAAGAGCCCGGTAGAGCTGTCATATTTCACCAAATGACAAAAAGTGTTTCTATTTTCTCCCTAACTGCATCTTGAAGTTTTTTTGCCGTCTGATCGAGGGCAAAGCAAAAAAAGAAGACAGACGGGGAAACATCAATACCACGCCGTTCCGATGCTATTTACGCACAACCCGTCGCCGCCGACGATAAACATACAAAGACAAATCGGAGCGAGTGTCGTCTTTCAAAAAATGTCAAAAAATAAAATCATTAAAAAAAAAAAGAACAGAAGCGGCATCCTGCTGACAGGAGAGCGAAGCGAGATTTCCTTCAGTTGCTGGAGAATGAGATTGAGAAATATTGCTGAGGCAGGCAAATAAGAAATATTAAAGCGATGTTTATCCGGGGCTCGTAAATCCTACTCCGTGTCATGGCGTAACCAAAGGAAAGCCGAATGGTTGATTGAGAATTTTGCAAGTTTTTAGCGCTTTTTTTGTGCATACCTGCTAATACTGCCGATTTACGCCATAGACGACTGCTGACATACTCTTGCGGCTTTTTTAAATTCAAACAACAACAAAATTCACTAAAGACCAAGGGTGATTTGAAGTTTAGAGCTTGAGCGTGCAAACTACAACTTCTACATGCAGTCCGACAAACGAATATGGTCAAAATTCAATGAATATCTATATATATAATTGTATATAGTTAACGTTGTTTTTGGATCCCATTTCATGTGTCTTGGGCAAGTACTGCTTCCACCCACTTTTTTTGGTGCCATTTTTATCCCCGTTGTCCGACAAGAATACTACAGAATGACTACAGTATTAATTTTTTTTAATATCAAATTTAAAGCTTAAA
Source organism: Urocampus carinirostris (assembly GCF_059441175.1). Taxonomy (NCBI): domain Eukaryota; kingdom Metazoa; phylum Chordata; class Actinopteri; order Syngnathiformes; family Syngnathidae; genus Urocampus; species Urocampus carinirostris. Next base: position 4,953,156 of record NC_142359.1, on the reverse strand, counting down.
AACGGGAACCTAACGTATTTTTTTCGCCTTTATTCTGATAAGAATAAAAAAAAATACTACTACAATAAAACTAGGATACAAAGATAATATTACAGAGATATTACAATAAAATGCACATATATACAAAACTACTAAAGAAATACTACAAAGACATAAGTATGGAAATACTTCAAAGTACTTCCACAGAAATACTCCAAAAATACCACTGCAGTTACACTATAGTACAAAAAGACTGCTACATAAATATTACGACAGAAATAATACAAAAATACTTCTTCAGAAATATTACGATCAAAATACAAATACAGTGATACTACAAAAAAATACTACGACAATAAATGTACTGTAAAAATACTACAAAATACTTAAAAAAATAATATGAAGCAATATTATAAAAATAACAGAAATACTACAAACATCTGACTCTAGAAATACATACTACAGAAATAACACGAAAAAATGATAATACAGAAATACTACAGATATACTACAAATATTCTTTCTGGAAATACCACAATAATACAACTGTTAAAAGACTACAAAAAAACTACAGTAATACTACAAGATTAGAACTACAGAAATACTATGAAAATACTAAAATACTCCAGTACTACTCCAGATATTTTACAAAATTCTACTATATAAATACTACTGCAGAAATATTATTTGGGGGTGCGAGGAATCAAATGGACTGAACCATTTCAAGGCAGTGGAGTATTTCTATTCACAGTTTTGTTTTGTTGTACTTTTTTTTTATTATCTAGCGTTTTTCATCATATTTCAGCCTAACTTGTCCTTCATTAAGGTAAAGAGAGATTTAAATATGCTATAATTTTTAGGGAGTGTTTGAGCAACCTCAAAACTGGCCTGCTGGAGACTAATGTCAGTACCAGAATGGAAACAGGACCCAATCGCGTAACGTTTCTCACAAGTTTTTATTGGAAGAAAGAGAAAGGGCAACGCCCACGATCCGGTGCCCTCACAATCGGATTGTGATCAGAATACGGAAGTGGATCTTCCGTAGTAGGCGATGGTGGTGTCGGGAACGGAAAAACGGGCCAGTAGTCGGGACAGGAGAGCAAAAACGTGGTTCGGTTCAGAAACAAGTTGTAAGCCGGGATGGGGAGCAGACGTGGTTGAGATAAAAAACAAGTTGTAAGCTGGGACAGGAGAGCAAACGTGGTCGGGATCAAAGCAGGTCGTAGCGGGAGACAAACAGGAGCAAAAAACAGGACAGGCGTGAGTCAGGGTCAAATAAGGCTTGCCTAGTGTTAACTGAGGTTAGCAGGCGGACTGACAACAGGGGACAGACATGATTGCGTTCAAATAGTGACGGGGAGCCAATCAAATGAGCGGGCACAGGTGATTCCCATCGGTAATCATGACAACTAGTATCTTAGTCTAGTATCTTAGTCTGTACTACTTCATTGATCGGATTAGATTTACGTTTTTGGTAAAAATTTGCCACTTCGGGTATTAAACAAACACTCAAAAATATTTACTGCTTTTTCATGGCAAACATTCGGCCTTAATGCCGTACGTTCGATCGTTGGTTCTCAACGGGTCTGACTTGAGGACCCACTATTCCACCGTACTGACAAACTGTAATTTCGAACATTATAAAATAAAATAAAAACAGGACAAAAGCAATGACTCAATAACAAAATAATGTTGCATACGATGTTCGAAAAGGGGTAGTAAGAATCAGATGCTGATTTTCCCTACTCCTTCATCTTCCCTATTAAATAGACCAATGATAATAACAACAATAGTAATAATATTGATAATAACAGTTATGATATAACAATAGCAACAATAACAACAAAGATAACCATAGTTTTAAACGCACTATTTCCAATTTCTCGTATCACTCATACCCCATTTTCTTCATCTCTGTATTCCGCCAGTAATGTTTTTTTTGTATTTATATTTGAACAAATGAATAGTTGGACATTGTTTGATCTCGTCTTGTAAATTGACCCCGCACACAGACACACACATACTTTTCCTGGTGGTTCTCACCTTTGGTATTATGAATTTACTACAGCCCCTTAAGTTATAATTTCCCTCTTTCTGTGTAAATACATTTTGGACGTTTTCTGGCACTATGTTTTTGTTGACCTTAAATAGCATTTTTGCAGTAAAAAATTTTACTAAATCATCCAATTTTAAGAATTTGGACTGCAGGAATAAAATATGAGTATGATCCCGATATCCTACCCTTTGTATAGTTCTTATTTTTGGAGGATAAAAAGGGGCTGTGGTGAGCTTTTGTAATTATTGCCCCAGACTTCTGTCATGTCCAGCATGGTCGCCGTGGCGACCGGCTGGCCCCGCCCCCTCGGCACCGGCTGTAGCAGATTTTCTAATTTGCGTGTGTGCTTCTTAAGGGCGGGTTTTGGGGATCGCCGGTTGCGGGTTCATTGCATTACTTTGCGTTATTCTGTTCTGTTTGACTTGAGGAAACCTGTACTTGCCCGTTCTGAGTAAAAGCCTGTTTTGTGAGTATTCCTAGTCTGAGTTCCTGTTTGCCTGTAAGCCTGTTTTTGTTTTTGTCCCTGAGTGTTGGACGACTTTTATTTGCTTAATAAAAGTAACTGATCGTTAACGCAAATGAGTTCACCCTTCCTGCCTCCTGCCTCCGATCTGTTTCGGTCTCGTGACAACTTCTGCACAATATGTTAAGTATGGCAAGAGAACAATATAATAAATACAATTCATTATAGTTTAAAATGAAATTGGCTTTATTAATTATTTAAATGTTTTTAGATACCTTAGTTTGTATGTGTCTGGCAGAGATAGTAGAATATATATTACCTTTTTTTCCATCAAAGAACAAAATGACCAGCGTCACCAAAACAATCTCAAGAGCTGTTTAAAACCCAAAAGAGTCGGTCTCTGTTAGTGAGCCGAGCCAAAAGAGACGCTCCTCTAAAAAGAGCCCGAATTCCTCTCACTACTTTTTTGGATACTTTTTGAGGGGGGGTCCTGTTTTTAAATGCGCTGACCTCCTCTGTATTTAAAGGGGTGTGGCCACAGAAGAGAAGCTTTGCAGCCCGTCTGCATTGTTTGGCCTGAGCTGACTGGAAAGAGCTTTTGTTGGTCCACTGTGGGACTTAAAGAAGTGGGGGGGGGGGGGGGGGGGGGGGGCACTGTGTGGAATTAGTATTCTCTCACTATTCCCTGAGGAGTGGCGTACCCCCTCTCCCCTCCCCTGTTTGGTCTTTGTCCAAAAGCATGAACTAGTCCTGAGTTAAGTTACAAATCATATTTTGCTTTTTTTATACTCTAGTATTAAATTCCTTTGAGTCGATGTTTGTTTTTAAATTAGGGCTGCAACAACTAGTTGATGTTATAGACGAAAATCATTGATAGTATAAGTGGAGAATGGAGTTTGTTGTCGACTATTGTTTTTCCAACAGAGTGAGGCCTCTGTACACAATTATAATGTCAGGACCAGAACGGAGACAGGACCCACTTGCGTTACGTTTCTCTCAGTTTTATTGGAAGAAAGGAAAGGGTTGCACCCAAGACCCGGTGATCGCTGGGCACGGGAAGCTGGTCGCTCGGAAGTGGGACTTCCGTGGCGAGCGATGGCGGTGTCGGGAATGGAAAAAACGGGTCAGTAGCCGGGACAGGAGAGCAAAAAATGTGGTTGTGATCGGAAGCTAGTCGGAAGCCAGGAAAGGAGAAGACAAAAAAGAGGTCGAAAGCCGGGACGGGAGAATAGACGTGGTCAGGATCAAAAAACGGGTCCAAGCCGGGGGACAGAGGGGAGCAAAACAGGTGGGAGTCAGGGTAAAAAAAAAGCTTGCCTAGAGTACACTGAGGTTCGCAGACGGACTGACAACAGGTAACAGATAGACGTGGGTTTAAATAGTGACAGGGAGCCAATCGGAGTCCGAGGCAGTTGCCGCCAAAGGAACGGGCACAGGTGCATCACATCGGTAATCATGACATATAATCTCTGCTTACGCACAATACTGTCTCTGTCTCGAGCGGTAGCATACAGATTCAATGGTGGCGACAACAAGTACGCACACCAAAACTTCTCAAGTTGAGAGAGAAGGTTGTCATGGCGCCCAGCTGGCCCCGCCCCTTGACACCGGCTGAGACGCATTGGACTGATTGCTTTTGGAGTACTTAAACCCTCCTTTTGGGACTGCCCGTTGCCAGACCATTGCCTTACCTTGTTGAAGACCTGTTCATGCCTGTTTGATCTGAATATGCCTAGTTTGTAATTTGGATTGCCTTTAAACCTGTTTTGTTTTGTTTTTGGTCCGTTTGTGTGTTGGACAACTTTTATTTCCTAATTAAAGTGACAGATCGTCTACGCGTATGAATTCCGACTTCCTGCTTCCCGGCCCGTTTCATGACAGATACGGTCTATAAAAAAACTACTTGCGAAGTTTGCAAAGCAGACCTGTTGTGGAAAATAGACTTGCATTTGTAGAATAGAGTTGCATACATTTAGAAATGTAGAAAGACTTGCTTACAGTTGTGAGAGAATGTTGACATCATTTCGGGAAGGTCCTTGGCAGCCTTAAAAGGGCAAGATATTTTACCACTACCCTGTATTGATTTTTCAATTTTAATTTCCATTCAAAGTGGGAGTTATAAACTCCCAAAGGGGGGATATGTTGTGGAAAATAGACTTGCATTTGTAGAATAGAGTTGCATACATTTAGAAAGAAATGTAGAAAGACTTGCTTACAGTGTGACAGAATGTTGACATCATTTCGGGAAGGTCCTTGGGACCTTCGAGGACTCTCTGAGCAAACTGAGGCGAACAACATGTCCTAGTAAGGGTACGACAGCATCTTCCTTGTTGTTACTGAGGACTAGGGCCGCCTTTTGGGTTGTACTCAAACTGAAGCTATAAAAGCATTGTTATGTCTAAAAGTCTCTGAGTTCTTTGGGATGACGAAATAAAGAGCTCCCCCTCAAGGCAAGCCTCCGTGTACTTGATTAAATCACGTAAGAGAAGACTTAAAAGATTATCGAACCTGCATTTTCCCCTACAGACCTAGTACATCATGGCGGTAGATCGGTGTCGCACGAACATTTGAAGAGCATGTAGGAGACAAATGGAGTCTGACTCGCCTCGGTCAGATATGAGTAACATTTGAGCCCATACCGTTTTGACGACATTATTGTACATTTAATACGTTTTTATTTCGATTTGACTAAAGAGCTTGAGAGTTATTCCAGACTGTGCCTGACAGAAATATTGAAAATTGAATGCTAATGGATATTTGTTTATTTACTGTTCAACTGCTGCTAATGAGCCTGCTTTTGGTTTACAGGGATAATTTTTGTTCACTCAGCTGCCTGTCCATAAAAATGGACAGAGGTTTATTTATGGATTTATGTTTAGCACTGCGCCTAATTGATTTTAGATTCGTATTGAATTTTTTAATACAAATTTCCAGTATCTTGAATAAAATATGAATAATAAAATAATAAAATTATTCATTTATCTTGTGTTTATTCTTATTTTCCACATCATGAAATCAAAATATGCTTAATTTAATAAGAAATTAGTCATTATACAATTATTCGGCTAATTGTTTAAATAGTCTGTGAGTAATCGGCTATTAGAATAATAATGTTGTTGCTGAGTTATTACCATGTTAGTACCAAGGGCGTAGTCTTGGCATGAATGGAGGGGACGTGTCCCCACCAATGAGAAATCACTGTTTCTTCCCTACCAATTTATATCACTTAAAAAAGAAGCGCTATGTCCCTACCAAAAACCAAGATCATTCTAGACTCTCGGGAAGTTACTGAGCTTGTTCATGGTTTCCTTACAACAAAGAGGAAGTAGAAATATCCCACAATGCAACATTGGTTTTCATTTATGTTCCGCCTACTGTTTACATGTTCGAGTTTCCGAGAGTAGTGTTTCTCAACTGGTGGATCGCGGACTCATTTTCATGCTAAGAAGGAAAATTGATGGTTCATTTGCAGTTGGGTGTCTTACTTTCAGCGTTTTTTCACGGTTGCCATGGCGCCCAATTAGCAGCTTGTTGACAGATTGTCTTTCCTTCTGTTTAAGTTCAGCGTTCTCATTTTTCCTTTGTCAGTCCGTCAACAAACCTCTGCCCTGCAAGACCCCACGTCTTTCTGACTCTGTCCTGTTCCCTGTTGGTATTTCCTGTCCGGTATTGTTCCCATTTTTTTGTCCTGTTTGATTTCGATATCCTGTTTCAACATCAATCCTGTCTGTCCCGTCCTGTCCGGTGTCGACCCCATCTGTCCGATATCTGCTCGGGTAACTGGTATCAATCTCGTCGGTCTCTGGCTTCCTGTCTTTCCACGCCAGGCCGTTGCCTAACGTGCGTAACTCCCCATTTCCCGTAAAATAAAAGCCTTGTGTGAGAACGTCACGCATTTGGGTCCTGATCCTGTTCTGGTTCATGACACTTTTGATGTTAAAATGAGATAGATTTTATCAGGTACTGTATTGCTTGGGGGCAGCACAGCGGAGCAGTGGTTAGCGCTTGTGCGGCACAGTTCATGTCATGGGAACCTGTCGTGGGTTCAAATCCAGCTCCAAACTTTCTGTGCGGAGTTTGTATGTTCTCCCCGTGCTTACGTGGGTTTCCTCCGGGCACTCCGGTTTCCTCCCACATTCCAAAAACATGCATTTCAGGTGAATTGGCCGGTCCAAATTGTCCCTAGGGGTGAATGAGCGAACGAGTTGTCTGTCCCCGTGTGCCCTGCGATTGGCTGGCAACCAGTTCAGGGTGTCCCCTGCCCACTGCCCGAAGATGGCTGGGATGGGCTCCAGCCCCCCCGCGACCCTAATGAGGATAAGCGGTACGGCTAATGAGATGAGATGAGACATGTGCTTGGTTAAAACCCCAAGTGGCAAACTTTTACCAAAATGGATATTGGAGTGGTTTATTCTCCCACAAAGACTCTCGCTTTGAAATAAAGCAGCCAGTCTAATTTTCGTTGTTTTTGTTGCTTAAATTAAAAAAAAAACAGTGGATTATTTTCTTGAAACTGGCAGCCATTTTAAATTGGAGAAAAGCAATAGTCACACATGTAAAACGGTTGTATTGGTGAAGATAATATTGTTTATATTTTCGAGTTTCCTTGAGAATGTGAATAATCAAGCGATTTTTGGGGTCAGTGGTCCCTGAAATCAAGTACAGATTTTTGTCCCTGAGACTGTAGTTTTGCTGAGACGGAGGGGGATGCGTCCCCACTAATATTGAGTCCCCATCTCCAGCAATGCCGAAACATCTAAAACACCCGTTTACTTAAACCCTCAAAGACAATTCCCTTTTCTTCATCTTGTACAATTGTACATTTACAGTTAAATGTCTAACTTTCAGCCCAAAAAATGGTTGATTTTACTGTGTGAGACACAATTACTTTGCAGAATATTTAAAAAAACAATAACCTGTGCTTGTTTAAAACCCGAAGTGGCAAACTTTGACCAAAAATGCAATCGTTGGAGTGGTTTATTCACATTCAGGGACTCAGTCTCCTTCAAAATAAAAGACCCCTAGACTGAAATAATAGTCTTAAATCAAGATTAATTTATCAGGTGTTTTTAAGGGGAGACAAGCAAGGAAAATGAGCCAATGGTATCATAGATACCGACGTTTCGACATTAAAAAGCAGTTAATTATTGTATATACTCTATGAGAAACACAATTCGTCCCCACAATATTAAATCTAAAAATAAAACATGTACATGTTTAAAACCGGGAGGGGCAAACAATTGCTGGAATGGAAATCTGATGAGATCGTTGGAGTGGTTTACAAATATTTTCGTCTCACTTCATAATAATAAAGATTAATAATAAAGAGCAGTGGCTCAGGAGGTAGAGCGCTCGTCTTGGGATCAATAAATCGCAGTTCGAATCCCGGCTCCTCCGTGTTGCATGTCGAAGTGTCCTTGGGTAAGACACTGAACCCCTAATACCCCCAATAAGCAGGTTAGCGCCTTACATGGCTGCACGGCCGCTATTGGGAAATGTGAAGCACACTGTAAAGCGCTTTGGGAAGTCTTGCTATATAAATGCAGATCATTTTGCTACATTACTACGCTATTTTCTGCTGTCAAAATATAAAAAACTGGGTTTTTTTAGCGAAGAAACGCGGTCGTCTTACATGCAAAGCGGTTGATTTTCTGAGTATGCTATTGTCATATTTTATAGTTTCTTAGAGAATCTCAATGACCAAGCGGTTGTAAGCTATTTTAATTAAATGATGTCTCTGTGGTTTGTTTCCTCTGAAATAAACTGCTAATGCGGGCTTTTAACCGACTGACACCAGTTAAGTTAAGCTCTCAAAAACAATTCCAGTTTTTCCCCAACGTGTGCAATTCTGCATTTGTAGTTTAGCGTCCAACTTTCAGCATGCATGCCAATCTTTTCGAATTTATTGTATTTTATTTTTTATTTTTAAAGATATTATTATATATATATTATATTATTATATATTATATTATATTATATTTGTATTTTATTTTTCATCTCATCTCATCAGCCGTACCGCTTATCCTCATTAGGGTCGCAGGGGGGCTGGAGCCCATCCCAGCCATCTCCGGGCAGTGGGCAGGGGACACCCTGAACGGGTTGCCAGCCAATCGCAGGGCACACAGGGACAGACAACTCATTCGCTCATTCACACCTAGGGACAATTTGGACCGGCCAATTCACCTGAAATGCATGTTTTTGGAACGTGGGAGGAAACCCACGCAAGCACGGGGAGAACATACAAACTCCGCACAGGAAGTCTGGAGCTGGATTTGAACCCACGACAGGTTCCCATGACATGAACTGTGCCGCACAAGCGCTAACCACTGCGCCGCCGTGCTGCCTTATTTTATTGTTATTTTTATTTTATTTTATTATGTATTTATTTTTATTGTATATAGTACACTTAATTTGAAGTGTGAAACACAGTCCGACTCCGGAATATTAATTATTATTTTGAGAACGATGGTATATTATGTCTTTGGGGTTGGTGTACCTTGAAAATGGGTGCACATTTAGAGACTGACACCGGTTTAGGAGAACTAAGATTCGCAGTTTAGTGTCTTTTTTTTCAGCATATTTGCCAACCTTTTGAATGAATGAATGAAAACTTTATTTCGAACATTAAAATAAAAACAGAAGAAAAACAAGAACTCAACAACAAAATAATGTTACATAAGATGTTCGAAAAGGGGTTCTCTAAACCTTCATCTTCCCTATTAAATACACCAATGATAATAACAGCAATAGTAATAATATTAATAATAACAGTCATGATATGACTATAGCAACAATAACACAAAGTTAACCATAGTTCTAGACTCACTATTCCCAATCTCTCGTATCACCCATTTTCTTCATCTCTGTCTTCCGCCAGTAATGTTTTTTTGTATTTAAATTTGAACAAGTGAATAGTCTTGAAAATTGTTTCAAAGTTTGACTCCACACACAGACACACACATACTTTTCCTGGTGGTTCTCACCTTTGGGATTATGAATTTACTACAACCCCTGAAGTTATAATTTCCCTTTTCCGAATAAATAATTTTTGGATGTTTTCTGGCACTATGTTTTTGTTGACCCTAAATAGCAGTGGTTGAAGTGAAAATTTTAATAATTTGGACTGCAGGAATAAAATATGAGTGTGATCCCGATATCCTGCCCTGTGTATGGTTCTAATTGCACACTTTTTGGAGATGTTAAGTACGGCTGAACTAGAGAACAACATAATACATACAATGCATTATAGTTTAAAAGGAATTTTGGCTTTATTAATTATCGATATGCTTTTAGATACTTTTTAGATACTTTAGTTTGTATGTGTCTGATGTGTGACGTTTGAAAGCAGGACATTTTATGATGTACTCTATTTTTATGTATAAAACACAACCATTCTCCATGATATTAAATAAAAACAAATACTAGTGTAGCGACCCTCTTTCGTGCACGACACAAGGTTTCACAGTCTCTGGGTTTAGTAAACAAAACAATACAAAAGTCAGGGGCATCTGTTCACGACTGCAATTATCTTCAGCGCTTACAAATTCACTTAAACTACGGCAAGCCATGAAGCCCACAAAGTGCCAAACGGAAAAGACAGTCGCAGACGCCCATGACTTAACAACTGAATGAGGTACCGGAATATTAACGGTAATACAACGAAAACACAGATTTTGTGAGAATTCAAAAAAACATTCAAAACAATCAAATTTCAACTCTGTTACACCAGGGACAATAGTGATGTGAGCAAAGCTATTTTTTGGGGGGGACTACGGAAATAAATAAGCAATTTTGGCCTTTAGAGAGTAAAACCGTTCTCAAGGACGATTCCGGTTTTCTTTCAACGTGCACAATAGTGCATTTGCAGTTTATTGTCTAACTTTCGACCCCCGTTCGTCATCCCCCCCCCCGAGTTGTGCGTTGCGGGTGGGAAAAGCGTGTGCAGACTCGCATGGCACCGACCAGCTCATCTCATTTGTTCGCTCGAGTTGCGCCTGATGATTTGTTAATTGGCAGGATTTGGAATTTACGCGAGCGAGCCTATCCGCCCCCCCTGTTTTGGTTCCTCCCGGTCCTCACTGATCCGTCCTGCAGCCTCGTTAACACTACAAAGTCGGCGCTTCTCATTACCAAGAAAGAAACGAGGGGGTTGCAATCCCCCCGCTGCAATCAAGGAGAAAAAGAAGGGGAGACGCATGGCAGGAATTCGGCCACTTGGCTCTTCCGATTACCGGGAGAAGGAGGGTAGAGGGGCGCGTGAACAAAAGCGTCATTTCCCCCCATTAAGCGCGCATGTGTGGGGTGTTCTATGGCACAGCTGCCCTTCGCTTTAATATCTGTTTTATTTGCTTGCTGGCTCGTATCCTCCTTCTAGCGGGTTCTCCGCGCGTCCCCCCGCGGTCACATGCATCATCGCCGGATGGAGAAGACGAGTCAGCCCCTCTCCCACCCAAACCTCCCTCTATTTGCTGACATTTCACCCAATCACTTTAATTACTGTTGCCATAGCAGCGCGATGGTCACTGCTGATAGAGTGACGCTTTGCACGGAGAAAAACACAGAAAACAAGAGCTCCCTTACCGAAACTTTTCTCCCTTTTCTGCATTTGTTGAGCAGCTTCAGCAGCATGCAACCCGGTCCGATGGAGAAGCTCGCTTTGTTGTGTACGCGCACACAAACACGCACTCTCGGGTTTTACGCACACTCACGCAACGAGCGGAGGGAAATCCAGCCCGAAGAAATGAGGTTCCGATGGGTGAAACGCACCGAATGAAGGAAAATGTCGTCGAGCGTGGTGCTTGCGCGCGGGTGTGGAGCTGTGTGTGAGAGCATGTGTGTGTGTGAGAGGGAGAGAGAGAGGGAAGAGAGATAGAGAGCGAGAGAGGTGGTGAGAGAGAGCTGGTAAGGGGGAGTGACAGCGCGACTAAAGAGATGCTTCTCCGCGCGTCTCGCGTGGACAGCCTAAAACAGGGGTGTGCAAACTTTTGCTAATTGGTAAGCTAAATATGTGTGAGAGCAGACTAATCAGCCAGGCAATATTTCACCCTCCCTAAAAGGTTTGCAGTGATTGCGACCTCGTCGCTCGCCTTTGTAGAATTTTCATTTGCAACGGTGTCGTGAAACAGCTTCGAGTTGCTTCACCTTTTCACAGCGTTCTTTTCCAGTTAGATTTTTGTCGTCAGCATGTTTCGTCCGGCAGTGTCTCTTGATATATTATTTGAAAATAGCTAGTCGCCATGTCAGAAGTTAAAAGAGCAAGGTGGCCAAAGGAGCTACGGCCATCATCTGGTAAAATGGTGTGCTTTTTTGGGGGTAGACATTTATTTTACATGGGCAGCACAGCGACGCAGTGGTTAGCGCGTGTGCGGCACAATTCTGAGGTGATGAGATTGAGCCTTCCTGTGTGGAGTTTGCATGTTCTCCCCGTGCTTGGGTGGGTTTCCTCCGGGCACTCCAGTTTCCTCCCACATTCCAAAAACATGCGTTTCAGGTTAATTGACGGGTCGAAATTGTCGCTAGGTGTGAATGTGTGCCCTGCGACTGGCTGGGATGGGCTCCAGCACCCCCGCGACCCTACTGAGGATAAGCGATGCAGATAATTGATGGATGGATGGATTTATTTTACATTACGGTCATCATTACTGTCGGGCAACGTATTTTCAATTTTTAAACAGAGACCATCGGCCAATAAAAATTGGATCACGGGGCATAACTGCCTCCAGGCGTGACTTTAGCTAGCCTGGCTTAAATAGTCACTCATCATTGCAACCCCCAACCCTTAATTTACTTTTTGTCTACTAGTGATCGCTCCTGATAAGTCATTCAGCAAAATTTTTCCTCGCAAATTAATTGTGAGCAAAAACAACGCCCCTATGCATGCATATAATGGATCACAACCGACAAGAATTTCCATCCATTCTGCTCATTTTTTAGGGTGCCTGCCTATTCAGCAAAGTGATACAATATATTTAATATCATTGTGAACAAATGATACATGTGTAAGATCTTAACAATATCAGTTCAAGTGCATATTAATTTTTTAATGGGCTAGCATCAAAAGTTTGGAGCGTATGCGAAATTCTATGGCGTAAAGAGCCGTACAAAAAAATGTGACTTGACAAAGATGAGCAAAAGATGCTACCTTGAGATATCCCCTTGTTCCATTTAGCGCCCTGCCACTTTTTCATTCCTCCCCTTATTTTCCCTCGATGTTTCCACGCTCTATTAAACGTCCTGGCAACTTCCCCGGGAGCGTCGATAAATGTGCCGCGCTTGTAAAGAACGGGGTGAGATTGACGTCTTGTCGACTTTCGATTGGGAATCCTGGCCATTTGACGCCAATTTCATCCGGTTTTAATGAAAACCTCGTTTAAAAATAACTTCACACGTCAAAGTTATAGTGTCTTGGAAATCGGCGCTCAGATTGGAGCTTGGGAACGTAATGAGATGGGTCATAAAACGCTCTCCGCGCGCGCCATTATGAGTGATGAGATGCATTAAAGCTGACAGGGGTATTACCTGGCCGTAATTAGGTTTTGTCATGGATTGAATTATTTCAAGGCGGCTCTATCTTGGTAATCATGCAATTTGCCGTGCGCCACCGCCAACCGGTGCCCTCCCACCCCCCGCAAATTATTCAGCCACTGCAGAATGGATGGGGGGGAAATGATAGTATTTTTCAGTTTGGGTAGAATTTATAGTATGATCGGGTTGTCTTTTACGCGCATCCCGTTCTAGAGGATTTAGAAGATGATCCAAGCGCATTTTACGCGCATCACTTTCTGGAGAATCCCGACTCTGACATTTGCGCATTTTACGCGCATCACTTTCTGGAGAATCCCGACTCTGATATTTGCGCATTTTACGCGCAATACTTATCCCTACAAATTAGACTACGTTCCTTACCTTGATGTGAAGACGTCGACGCGCAAAATGCAAAGAATTTCGTGAGCGTCGTCCCAACTTTTTCTCACTTTCCAACGCGCGCTCTTCCCGGACTTCTGCGTAAAAAAAAAAGTCCCTCCCGTCTCCCCCGCTGACTTCTCCGGTTCTCTCCGGTCTGGCGCTCTCCCGCGTGCGTCTGCGGCTTTGCTTGGGAGTAGAGTCGGCGCTCTCCTATTTAAGCCCCTCCACCAGGTCCCCAGTCAGCAGCCTGCATGTGCGCACTCCAGCTCATCCAAGAAGCTGACAAGCACCGTTAGGGAAGGCAGCGCATGTTGCTCTAATGGACCTCATTAAGCTCTACTTACAGATGTTCTCTTAACATAATTGATCTGCAGCGAGTTGAGAGGACGGCAACCCAATTCCCCAGCCCCCAATTATGGCCCGGTAATTAGATCCCCAACCTCCAGTTCTCCACGTTCACCCTCCTTACATTCCGAAATATCAAAGTATCTCTTTCTCTCCAAGCGAGCTGCACACCCCTATCCTCCTTCTCCTCCTTCTCCTCCTACCCCTTCCTCACCTCCGGTTTCTCCTCCCGCCCACCCCCAAGACTTGACTATTGACAGTCAGATGTGCTAACCTTTTGTAGACCAACTCCGACTGACAGTGCTCACTCACTCAGCACCCCCCCCCCCCCCCAAAAAGTCCAGTGGGAGTCAGTTTGAGTGACACAAGTTAAAAAAAAAGAATCTTCCCATAAAGGGTTGTAACGATAATATCTGTCAAGGGAGACTTCCATAATGTCTTTTATCTTAAATAATTCCTCTGATGGTAACTTTTGAGAGGGAGGATTTTTTTTTCCTTCCCTTTTTGTAATGCCAATCAGTGCCACTCCTACCGCCCGTCTAATTAGCCGCCATGCTTAAAGAAGAAATCACCAGGGAGAAGCTGGTGTCAGACACTTTCCGTGTGATGAAGATTTTCAGGGAGACTGATGCTCCAGTCTACCCAAAAAAGGTAGAAAATGGTTTAATGTAGGAGAAAATGTAGGTTCGATAATCTTTTAAGTCTACTTACGTGATTTAATAAAGTACACCGGGGCTTGCCATGAGGGGGAGCTCTTTATTTCGTCATCCCAAAGAAACTCGGAGAACTCCAGACATAACAACGCTTTTATAGCTTCAGTTTGAGTACAACCCAAAAGGTGACCCTAGTCCTCAGTAACAACAAGGAAGATGCTGTCGTACCCTTATTAGGACATGTTGTTCGCCTCAGTTTGCTCAGAGAGTCCTTGAAGGTCCCAAGGACCTTCCCGAAATGATGTCAACATTCTGTCACACTGTAAGCAAGTCTTTCTACATTTCTTTCTAAATGTACCTAACTCTATTCTACAAATGCAAGTCTATTTTCCACAACATATCCCCCCTTTGGGAGTTTATAACTCCCACTTTGAATGGAAATTAAAATTGAAAAATCAATACAGGTTAGTGGTAAAATATCTTAAATGGCCGAACAGTCAAGTCAAGTCAAGTCATTTTTATTTGTATAGCCCTAAATCACGAACATAGGTGGAAATCAGATCCAAAAGATAAGAGGGAGCAAGTCCATGTATGATTTTGTATAATACTAAGAGAACCTTGAAATCACATCTAAGGCTAACTGGGAGCCAATGCATGTTAGCCAAAATCGGTGTGATGTGATCGTACTTTTTTGTCCTGGTTAAAAGCCTCGCTGTGGCATTTTGTACCAGCTGAAGAGACTTAATTCTAGACTTCGGGAGACCAGAGAGTAGTGCATTACAGTCATCGAGACGGGAGGTAACAAACGCGTGAATTATCATTTCCGCATCCGACTGCGACGGTATCGTAGGATTTTAGCAATGTTACGAAGATGGAAGAAAGCGGTTCTTGTCATTTTCTTTTCATGCGTTTCAAAGGATAGATCGGGGTCAAATATGACACCTAAATTTTTAACTGAGTCACTCTGTGTGATGTGACATTTGACAGAATAAGTCACGGCATTTAGATGGACCAATGACTAACATTTCGCCAATTGACTAACAGGCTTGCAATTGTAAAAATGTGAAGTCTGCTTTGACCTTTCCGAGGTTGTCGGTTCCGTACCCAGTCAAACCAGGTCAAATACTAGGGTATAGGGGGTTGGTTTTTGGGTTAGGGTTGGAATGAGGGTTGGGGTTGATGTTAAAGCTAGGGATAGGGTTTTTGTTGGTGCTAGTGTTAGGGTGTTGGTTGGAGCTAGGATTAAAGTTTTGGTTGGAGCTAGGGTTAAGGTTTTGATTGGAGCTAAGGTTGATGTTTTGGTTGGAACAAGTGTTAGAGTTTTGGTTAGAACTTGGGTTAAAGTTTTAATTGACGCTTGGGCTAAGGTTTTGATTGGAGCTGTGGTCAATGGTTTGTTTGGTGGTAGGGTTAGGGTTTGAGCTAATGTTATGGTTTTGGTTGGAGCTAGGGTTAGGATTTTGGTTGGAACAAGCGTTAGGGTTTTGGTTAGAGCTTGTTTTAATTAACGCTAAGGTTTAGGCTTTGATTGGGGCTACGGTTCTTGGTTTTGTTGCTGTTAGGGTTTTGGTTGGAGCTAATATTTCGGTTTGGTAAGAGCTAGGGTTTTAGGTTTGGTTGGAGCTAATGTTAAGGTTTTGATGGAGCTAAGGTTCATGTTTTGGTTGATGCTAAGATTAGGGTTTTGGTTGGAGGTAATGTTTCGGTTTGGTAAGAGCTAGGGTTTAAGTTTTGGTTGGAGCAAGTGTTAAGGTTTTGATAGAGCTAAGGTTAATGTTTTGGTTGGCGCTAAGGTTAGGGTTTTGGTTGGAAGTAATGTTAGGTTTTTGGTTGGAGGTAATGTTAAGGTTTGGTAAGAGCTAGAGTTTAAGTTTTGGTTGGAGCTAGGGTTAAGGTTTTGGTTGGAGCTGCGGTTAATGGTTTGGTTGGTGTTAGGGTTTTAGTTGGAGCAAATGTTTCTGTTTGGTAAGAGTTAGGGTTTAAGTTTTAGTTGGAGCTAGTGTGAAGGTTTTGATGGAGCTAAGGTTAATGTTTTGGTTAGTGCTAAGGTCAGAGTTTTGGTTGGAACAAACGCTAGGGTATTGTTTAGAGCTAAGGTTAAAGTTTTCATTGCAGTTAGGGTTAAGGTTTTGATTGGAGATACAGTTCAGGTTTGGTTGCTGCTAAGGTTACGGTTTTGATTGGAGATACAGTTCAGGTTTGGTTGCTGCTAGGGTTACGGTTTTGGTTGGAGCTAATGTTTCAGTTTGGTAAGAGCTAGGGTTTCCGTTTTGGTTGGAGCTAGTGTTAAGGTTTTGATGGAGTTAAGGTTAATGTTTTGGTTGGTGCTAAGGTTAGGGTTTTGGTTGGATGCAATGTTAGGGTTTGGTAAGTGCTAGGGTTAAAGTTTTGGTAGAGCTAGGGTTAAGGTTTTGGTTGGAGCTAATGTTATGGTTTTGGTTGGAGCTAGGGTTAGGATTTTGGTTGGAACAAGTGTTAGGGTTTTGGTTAGGGCTAGGGATAAAGTTTTAATTGCAGTTAAAGTTAAGGTTTTAATGTAGCTATGGTTCATGGTTTGGTTGCTGCTAGGGTTAGTGTTTTGGTAGGAGCTAATGTTATGGTTTGGTAAGAGCTAGGGTTAAGGTTTTGGTTGTAGTTAATGTTCTGGTTTTGGTTGGAGCTAGGGTAAGGGGTTTGGTTGGAGCCAGTGTTAAGGTTTTGGTTGGAGCTAATGTCATGGTTTTGGTTGGAGCTAGGGTTAGGATTTTGGTTGGAACAAGTGTTAATGTTTTGGTTAGAGCTAGGGTTAAAGTTTTTATTGGAGCTACGGTTAAATGATTGGTTGGTGCTAGGGTTAGGGTTTGGGTTGGAACTAAGGTTATGGTTAGGTAAGAGCGAGGGTTAACATTTTGGTTGAAGTAAATGTTATGGATTTGGTTGAAGCTAGGGTTAGGATTTTGGTTGGAGCTTGGGTTAAAATTTGGATTTGAGCTATAGAGTTAATGTTTTGGTTGGTGCTAAGGTTAGAGTTTGGTCTTAGGCTAGGCTTATGGTTTTGGGTGGGGCTAAGTTTAGTGTTAGTGTCAGCAACAAGCGGCTTTGTAGCTGGATGCAACTCTTTGGCACTCTCTAGTGGCTCCCTTGCGCTTTCTCAAAAAACGTTTGATAATGGAAAAATATATGCTTTCTGTCAGAGGACAAACATGACACAAATAATCTTTGTTTTGCAAAGAGTATTGATACAGACAGTATATTTACAGTATGTGCTGCCTTCTTTAGAATGCTTTTATAAATATTTTAATATTTTTCCTGCTCCAAAGATTTATTTATATATATATTTTTGTTAAATTACAGCATTTTGGGTTAGGTTTTGTGTTTTGGTTGCAGCTAGGGTTAGAGTTAGGGTTTTGGTCAGAACTAGGGTTGAGGGGCTAGGGCATAAGTGTCAAACAGGCGGCCCGCGGGCCAGATCAGGCCCGCTAAGGGATTGAATCTGGCCCGCGAGACAACACTCAGAGAAGCACAAGAGAACAACAAGCTGCAGGTTGAAATATGTCAACTTGATGTTGCCAAAGCCAGGTGCCTTGAACAAAGACACTGTACTTGTGTTTCTTTCTCTATCTCTCACACTCTCTCTCTCTCTCTTTTCCACCCTTTTTCTCCCACTCTCTGTCTCTGTCGCTTTCACTCTCTATGTCTCTCTTTTTCTCTTCCTTTGTTGCTCTTTGTCTCTTTCTCTCTTTGTGTCTTTTTAACTTCTTTTGCTCGAACTTCGTTTTTTCCTTTTCTCTCTTTTCTCTTTCTTTCTTCCTACCCTTCGCGCTTTCTTTTCTCTTTTCTCTCCTTCCGTCTTTCTATTTCTCTTTGGATTTCTTTCTTCCTCTCCTTTTCTTTCCCCTTCTCACAACTTCTCTTTTTATCTCTTATTTCTCACGCTCTCTCCCTCTTTCCTTTTTTTTTCTTTCTTTGTCCCACCCTCTCTCCTCTTCCCTCCCTCTTTCTCTTATTTCTTTATCTCTCTTTTTCTTTCTCTTTAATCTACAAGTCCGGCCCCCGAGTTAAACTGAGTTTGACACCCCTGGGCTAGGGTTTCATCTCTAAACCAGGGGTTTTAAGCACTAGTTGGAACTAACCACCAATTGAAGCAAAATCTGACTTAAATATTCCATATCACCGCAATCTCATCTAGTGAGATGTTGATTTGAGTACATTTTTGATGTGACCTGTATCTTTCCTTTGATCCAAGAGGTTCCCATGGGTGATCGTTTCCTTCACTCGAGAGAGTCTGTTCAGGTCATATTGGATCTTAAGGACCGGACCCTGGTCCTTCACACCCGCATACCGCAAACCCACCATTCCCTGGAGAGATAACCCCGGGGGCTTCTTGCTGCTAACGACTAGCAAAGGATCCAAGACACGCTAAATAATTGCTTCGACCTTGAAGTGCCGGGTCAAGGGATCCGTAATTTTAATGACGACTTTTTTTCTTCCTCCTCCGGAAGTTCCGCAAGGTTTTTTTTTTCATCCTTAAAAAAGTCCACGGAATCACCTTCTTCGATAATGGGTCGGATGGGAACCGAGGAAACCCGAAGAGAGACGAAGGCCAATGAGTAGTGACCCCTTCTTATTACTCCTCGGAGATCAATGTCAGGAGTAACGCGTTACATAGGGACCAGGGTTGGGTAGGGTTACTTTAACTGGATTACTTTCAATGACTTTTGGATGACTCCAATACCAAACACGCTAATAAAAGATAAAAGAAATTCAATATGAATAAAATGACACGATTTTGTGCAGGCTTGGGGAGTAACGGAACACATGGAACGGCAAAAATGATGTTGGCAAGCTGTTTGGATTTATTTTCATTTTGTTTCTGTCGCAATTTATGTTCGTTTTGCTGGAGATCAAAGAGATCAAAGCCAGGAGAGAAAGCTTACCACGTGTTGTGAGTCATCATTTTATTCATATTTAGTTTATTTTGTCTTTTATTAGCATATTTGCCATTGGAGTCATCCAAAAGTCATTGAAAGTAATCCAATTAAAGTAACCCTACCCAACCCTGGTCGCATTTTATGTTCGTTTTGCCGGAGATCAAAGAGATCAAAGCCAGGAGAGAAAGCTTACCACGTGTTGTGAGTCATTATTTTATTCATATTTAGTTTTTTTTGTCTTTTATTAGCATATTTGATCTTGGAGTAATCCAAAAGTCATTGAAAGTAATCTAGTTAAAGTAACCCTACCCAACCCTGGTCGCATTTTATGTTAGTTTTGCCAGAGATCAAAGAGATCAAAGCCAGGAGAGAAAGCTTACCACGTGTTGTGAGTCATCATTTTATTCATATTTAGTTTATTTTGTCTTTTATTAGGATATTTGGTATTGGAGTCATCCAAAAGTAATTGAAAGTAATCAAGTTAAAGTAACCCTGCCCAACCGTGGTCGCATTTTATGTTAGTTTTGCCGGAGATCAAAGAGATCAAAGCCAGGAGAGAAAGCTTACCACGTGTTGTGAGTCATTATTTTATTCATATTTAGTTTTTTTTTGTCTTTTATTAGCATATTTGATCTTGGAGTAATCCAAAAGTCATTGAAAGTAATCTAGTTAAAGTAACCCTACCCAACCCTGGTCGCATTTGATGTTAGTTTTGCCGGAGCTCAAAGAGATCAAAGCCAGGAGAGAAAGCTTACCACGTGTTGTGAGTCATCATTTTATTCATATTTAGTTTCTTTTGTCTTTTATTAGCATATTTGGTATTGGAGTCATCCAAAAGTCGTTGAAAGTAATCCAGTTAAAGTAACCTTACCCAACCCTGGTCGCATTTTATGTTAGTTTTGCCGGAGATCAAAGAGATCAAAGCCAGGAGAGAAAGCTTACCACGTGTTGTGAGTCATCATTTTATTCATATTTAGTTTATTTTGTCTTTTATTAGCATATTTGGTATTGGAGTCATCCAAAAGTCATTGAAAGTAATCCAGTTAAAGTAACCCTGCCCAACCCTGGTTGCATTTTATGTTAGTTTTGCCGGAGATCAAAGAGATCAAAGCCAGGAGAGAAAGCTTACCACGTGTTGTGAGTCATTATTTTATTCATATTTAGTTTTTTTGTCTTTTATTAGCATATTTGATCTTGGAGTAATCCAAAAGTCATTGAAAGTAATCCAGTTAAAGTAACCCTACCCAACCCTGGTCGCATTTTATGTTAGTTTTGCCGGAGATCAAAGAGATCAAAGCCAGGAGAGAAAGCTTACCACTTGTTGTGAGTCATCATTTTATTCATATTTAGTTTATTTTGTCTTTTATTAGCATATTTGGTATTGGAGTCATCCAAAAGTAATTGAAAGTAATCAAGTTAAAGTAACCCTGCCCGACCCTGGTCGCATTTCATGTTAGTTTTGCCGGAGATCAAAGAGATCAAAGCCAGGAGAGAAAGCTTACCACGTGTTGTGAGTCATCATCTTATTCATATTTAGTTTCTTTTGTCTTTTATTAGCATATTTGGTATTGGAGTCATTCAAAGTCATTGAAAGTAATCCAGTTAAAGTAACCTTACCCAACCCTGGTCGCATTTTATGTTAGTTTTGCCGGAGATCAAAGAGATCAAAGCCAGGAGAGAAAGCTTACCACGTGTTGTGAGTCATCATTTTATTCATATTTAGTTTATTTTGTCTTTTATTAGCATATTTGGTATTGGAGTAATCCAAAAGTCATTGAAAGTAATCCAGTTAAAGTAACCTTACCCAACCCTGGTCGCATTTTATGTTAGTTTTGCCGGAGATCAAAGAGATCAAAGCCAGGAGAGAAAGCTTACCACGTGTTGTGAGTCATAATTTTATTCCTATTTAGTTTCTTTTGTATTTTATTAGCATATTTGGTATTGGAGTCATCCAAAAGTCATTGAAAGTAATCTAGTTAAAGTAACCCTGCCCAACCCTGGTCGCATTGTATGTTAGTTTTGCCGCAGATCAAAGAGATCAAAGCCAGGAGAGAAAGCTTACCACGTGTTGTGAGTCATCATTTTATTCATATTTAGTTTATTTTGTCTTTTTTTAGCATATTTGGTATTGGAGTAATCCAAAAGTCATTGAAAGTAATCTAGTTAAAGTAACCCTGCCCAACCCTGGTCGAAATTTATGTTAGTTTTGCCGGAGATCAAAGAGATCAAAGCCAGGAGAGAAAGCTTACCACGTGTTGTGAGTCATCATTTTATTCATATTTAGTTTCTTTTGTCTTTTATTAGCATATTTGGTATTGGAGTAATCCAAAAGTAATTGAAAAAGTAATCCAGTTAAAGTAACCCTATCCAAACCCTGATAGGGACACATGCTCAAAATGCAGTTACTTTTCGGTATTGCGTTATTGTGTTATAATACAAATGTCTTTAAAACATGATGCGTCACACTGCTTTCTATCAGGACCAGAACGGAAACAGAACCCAATTGCGTAACGTTTACCACAAGTTTTAATTGAAAGGAAGGGGAAGGGCTGCGCCCACGATCCGTTGTTCGCTGGACGCGGGAAGCAAGTCGCTCTCGTACTCGGATTGTGCTCCGAACGCGGAAGTGGATCTTCCGTAGCGAGTGATGGCGGTTTCAGGGACGTAAAAACGGGTCGGTAGCCGGGACTGGGGAGCAAGGCGTGGTCCGAAGCGAGTCATAAGCCAGAACGGAGAGTAGACGTGGTCGGGGGACAAAAAGAGGTCGTAAGCCAGGAAGGGAGAACAGACGTGGTCAGGATCAAAGCAGGTCGTAGCCGGAGACAGATGGGAGCAGAAACAGGACACGTGGGAGTCAGGGTCTAAAAGTATTCACTGAGGTTTGCAGCTGGACTGACAACAGGGGACAGACAGGACTGGGTTCAAATACTGAAAGAGAGCCAATCAGAACCCGCGGCAGTTGGCGTCATATCAGTAATTATGACACTTTCATAAATTGCAGCATCTACTCCAATTCGACAGTTTCTTCTACACTCATGAAGTCACTCACAACCCTGAATACAACAAATGAACAAGGCTGGGATGTTTGTATCTAGGTACAAAATACAACTGAATACAATTATGGGGGCACTGTCCCAGGCTCTGACTACAATATTATATACCATAATTTCTCCTTACAGATCTTCTGATATTCTCCCTATTGTATATAATCACATCCAAGCCGTAGTATAACACAAACTATTGAAATAAAGGGTCTCTTTTTATGCACATATTTGGTTGTTTGACACCATTGGTAGGCAGTGTGTGTGGAGGGGGTAATACAACAATATAAAATTAGACAAACATGAGGTTAGAATTTATAGTAAGAGTGCTGAATTTTGGTATTTCTATTTTTTTTTTGTTTGGCAGTTGTTGCAACACACTGGAGGAAAAAAAGAAAACATCTTGGACATTACCCAATAATTAAAAAATAAATACTTGAGTGGCTTGAAGGCTAAAGACAAAATGGATATTGAGTGTCTCAGCTCAGCTTTTCATTTGTAAGCTCTCAAGATTGCTCTAGCCAAGTAATGTGACGGCTTTAACACTTCCACAGGTTGGTGTACACGTATTTTTTCTATTTATTTTATGATGTGGCTATTTTTGATAAGTTTCAGGTGGTCAACTTAAATATAAGAATACAGTGGTACCTCTACTTACAAATGTCTTGACAATCGAAAGTTTCAGGTTACAAAGTATCTGAACGGGTAAATATTGCCTCGAGTTACAAAGGCTTTTCAGTGTACGATATCCAAAAATACAGTACAGTACACGTTGCTATTAGAGTTTCCTGATTGTAAACAAACTGGTTATTGCTTCAAATCATGCGTGCTCCTAGCATGCTGTGCGTGTCACCGTCACAGTTCAGAGTTTAAAGAGAAGGACGGGTGCCGTCAGGAATGTGGGAAAGAGGACACAGCCATCACTCAATCAGCCCAAATTAAAGACATTTTAGTAAAATTCCACAAAGTCTCAAAATTTTTGGAAAGGAATAACCCCGATAGTGTTGACTGGTCACGCTAACGCTCATTATGATGAAGCCTGCCTTGCGCGTGTCCGTTAATTTGTCAAAACATGGCGAAAGCAGACGTCATTTGATCAGTTTTTCAAGAAACACAAGGCAAAAAAGTAAATATACATTTTCGTTTTTTTTCGTTTTTTCTTTTTTTTTTACATGATGTGCCTCTCGTTTTTTGTTAATTGTGCGCTAATCGGATTTTAACCTGTACTTGTTTCATGTTCTCATGCTTTTTTTGTGATTTATTGAAAAATATTACACTGTACTTTTGCAGGGCTTGGAACGGATTAGCGTATTTGCATTCAAAATGCGTCTCAACTTACAAAGTTTTCAGGTTACGAAGCTACTCCCAGAACCGATTAAACCCGTAAGTCGAGGTAGGACTGCATATGGTCAATTTTAACAGTTTCTTCAAGAGTAACGTGTGTCATGTCCAGCATGGTCGCCGTGGCGAACGGCTGGTCCCGCCCCCTGGGCACCGGCTGTAGCAGATCGTCTAATTTGCGTGTGTGCTTCTTAAGGGGGGTTTTGGGTATTGCCGGTGGTTGGTTCAGTCCGTTTTCTGTTCTGCATTAATCTGTTCTGTTTGACTTGATGACACCTGTGTTTGCCCGTTCTGAGTAAAAGCCTATTTTGTGAGTATTCCTAGTCTGAGTTCCTGTTTGCCTGTAAGCCTGTTTTTGTTTTGTTTTGTCCCTGAGTGTTGGACAACTTTTAATTTGCAAAATAAAAGTAACTGGTCGTTAACGCGATTGAGTTCATCCTTCCTGCCTCCGATCTGGTCCGGGGTGAAACAATGACTAAATATGAAATAACTTGTAACAGTAACTAATTACTCGTTTTCAGTAATGTGCGCAGCAGTGTCAGAGAGTCAGCGCCCCGTCGGAACGGGACGAGCAAAATAAAATCCCGAGGCCAGACGATGATTGAAGCGGCACTTAAAATCCATTCGCGAGACGTGTTATTTCAATTAAATCCGTCGGCTGAATTCAAACGGGATATCGCCAGATTTTACGACGGGAAACGAGCGCTGTGACGCCGCTCATCCATCGTGAGTAAAAAAAGAAGCTCATTTAGAATAAATAATTAAAAGAAGGAAAGATTTAACAGCAGCTAATGCAATGATTGACTACTGGAATAGCGAATGCAGGAAGAGTTGCAGCGTGTGTTGCCAAATAACGACATTAAGAAAGATTTACTCCTTATGGTGATTCTTATCAATACTACCTATTTACATGTTGGACCACCGCTTCATCTTCTTAAAAACCTGGAACAATTATTTAATAAAATCCACTCTTTCAAGTGTATGAGTCAAGTCAAGTCATGATTATGTGTCCATCCATCCATCCAGCCATCAATTTTTTGCACCGCTTATCCTCAGTAGGGCCGCGGGGGGTGCTGGAGCCCATCTCAGCTATCTTCGGCAGTGGGCAGGGGACACCCTGAACTGGTTGCCAGCCAGTCGCAGGGCACATAGGGACGGACAACTCACTCATTCACACCTAGGGACAATTTGGATCGGCCAATTCACCTGAAACTGTCATGATTACTGATTCGGGGTCCCAGCGGATGTCCCATTGGCGCCAACAGCCGTGGGACCTTATTGGCTGTTGGTCTCTTTTTAAACTCCAGTCTTCCGAAAGGAACCCGTAAGACCGTCTGCGAACCTATGCTCTCAGCTAGGCAAGCTTTTGTACTCTCCGACATTATCCTGCCCTGTTTTTCTGCATGATACCTGTTGCCGACCTGTTTCTGGATCTGTTTCTGTTTCGCTCCCCCGTCCTGGCCATCGACCTGTTTTCTCGCTGACAACGACTACCCTCGCTCGACACAGAAGTTCCAATTCCGCGTTCCTGCCATCTTACCCGTGACCGACGATCATCGGATCGTGGATGCAAGCACTGCTCTCTTCCTTAATAAAAACTGAGTAAAACGAACCCTATTGGGTCCTGTCTCCGTTCCTGACTTGTGACAGAAACGCATGTGTTTGGAATGTGGCAGGAAACCGGAGACCCACGCAAGCACGGGAGAACATGCAAACTCCACCCAAGAGGTTTGATCTCATAACCTAAGAACTGTGCCGCACGCGCGCTAACCACTGCGCCGCCGTGTTGCCCATGTTTATGTATATAGCCCTTAATCACAAGGAGTCTTAAAGGGCAGCACAGACCACAGATTATTGCAAACCACAGACTAAAAACTATCTTACTTGAAAATATTAAAACTTTAAACTTGGTTATCTCAAGAGCCAAGAAGAATCCTTCGCTATTCGGGCTCCGGTGCTGTGGAATGCTCTTCCCCCTGAGATTCGATCTGCAGCCTCAGTGGAACTGCTTAAATCTAGGCTTAAAACAGACTTCTATTCTTTAGCTTATGAATGACCTATATTTTCTGTTGACAATATCTGTTTATTATTTGTTATTGCAACTCAACATCCATTGCAGCCTAGTGATCCTGGAAGGGGGATGACCTCATGTGTGGTCAAGGTTTCTTCATTTTCCTCATGTTGAGGTTTTTTAGTTTTTCCTTTCCATCATTCAGGTTTAAGATTGGGGGACGGTGTCATAATAGTCTGTAGTTTGCAGTAGTCTGTGGTCTGTGCTGTCCTTTGAGACTCTTTGTGATTAAAGGCGTCACAAATAAACATGACTTGACTTGACTCATCCTGAGGTTTTTGAGTTTTTCCTTGCCCTCATGTAGGTTTTAGATCAGGGCATGGTGTCATAATAGTCTGTATGTTAATTTTTTTCAGACACTCTCCAATAACCTTCTTTATTTTTCATCTACCGTGGAGTTTGGGTTGGCGTTTGATCTCTACTACAATCAGGCCTTTTCTTGCTTTCACCATTTTCATGCTCGACTGGCAAATACAATTTAAGTGTGAATACACTTCAGTAATCCTAGTTTTTTTTTTTGAGGATTAATTCTTACTGCTGGACAAGTCTAGAGCCATGATAAGATTGAAATAAAAACGGAACCAGAAGACTAACTTTGCAGAAATTCACTTGACTCAAAACTTATGAAAAAGTTGTAAAAAGGGCTGCGCTCACTCTTTCACCCCCAGTTGCCACTCGTTCCCTAATCAGCCCTCTCCCTATTTTGTCATGATTACTGATGCGGGGCTCCTGAGTC
Organism: Urocampus carinirostris; assembly: GCF_059441175.1. Taxonomy (NCBI): domain Eukaryota; kingdom Metazoa; phylum Chordata; class Actinopteri; order Syngnathiformes; family Syngnathidae; genus Urocampus; species Urocampus carinirostris. Next base: position 4,926,656 of record NC_142359.1, on the reverse strand, counting down.
TGCTGCGTTGGCGCCAACAGCCACAGACGCTGATTGGCTGCTGACGTCTTTTCAAATCCCTGCCTTCTTGTCAACAATTATCAGTTTGTCTGCGAACCTCAGCCACACGCTAGGCAAGCCCTTTTTGACTCCTGACTCTATCCTGCCCTGTTTTCCGTCTGACTCGCGTTGCCGACCTCTTTTCTGAACCCGTTTACGTTTTTGCTCCTCCGTCCCGGCCATCGACCTGTTTTTTTCCTCGCTCTCGACACTGCCTTCGCTCGACACGGAAGTGCCACTTGCGCGTTCCAAGCGCTCTGCTACCCGTGACCGACGATCACCGGATCGTGGGTGCAATTTCTCCTTCTAAATAAAGAATAGAATAGAATAGAATAGAATATACCTTTATTGTCATTGTTACAAAATGGGTTAACATATTGTGACAACGAAATTGGGCATGACACTCCAGTTTTACACATTCACAGTGAGGTATGAGCCAGAAGACAAAGGAACAGAGAAGATAAGGTTATAAAACAAGGGGGATAAGGCTATAGTTATAATTTACATGGTATTTACACAAGAAGTATCGGCAAAAAGCTGAGTAAACAAACGCGATTGGGTCCCGTTTCTGGTCCCTGACATATTTAAGCACGTCATTCTTGTTTTCTCCTGGTCAGTCCGTCAGCCAACCTCAGCACATGCAAGGCAAGCACTTTTTGACTCTGTATCTCGTATCCCCATTTAAGGATTTTAGTCTCCATCTAGATTCTGTCTTACTTTTTGGGTTTTCCATGCTCATGTGCCAATGACCCTGCCAAAAAAGGGAAATACCACCCTCAAGTCCCAACGTCGGTGATGCTCTGAAGGCGCACAGCCATTTTAGTTCATTCATTCCGCAGAATAAACACTGTAACACCTTATCAATAAAATGTTATTACTCGATTCTCGTTAGAACATGGTACGTTACTCTGCTACTTTTTAAAAGCAGATCATGAAATAATCCATCGAAGTGGGGGGGCGTGGCTTACACCAAAATAACAAAATGATTGGGTCGAACGCGAGTATAGAAGTTGGGGTAAGAGTGCTGAATTTTGGGTATTTTTTTTTTGTAAAAATTATTTTAGCAATACACCATGCCTGGAGAAAAAAAGGGTAGACCCAATCGCGTAACGTTTATTGAGATAGAGAGAGGAAGGGCAGCGCCCACGATCCGGTGCTCGCTAGACGCGGGAAGCAAGTCGCTCTCACAATCGAATCGTTGTGGATCTTCCGTAGCGGGCGATGTCGGTGTCAGGGATGGAAAAACAGGTCAATAGCCGGAGACAGGAGAGCAAAAACTTGGTCGGGATAAAAAAAAAAAAAACGGGTTGTTAGCCGGGACTGGAAAGTAGACGGGGTCAGGATCAAAAACGAGCTGGGGGACAGACAGGAGAAAAAAAACAGGCTGGAGTCGGGTCGAAAAAGGCTTGCCTAGTGTTAACTGAGGTTCGCAGACGGACTGACAAAAGCCATGCTCATGTGCCAATGACCCTGCCAAAAAAGGGAAATACCACCCTCAAGTCCCAACGTGGGTGATGCTCTGAAGGCGCACAGCCATTTTAGATCATTCATTCCGCAGAATACATTTGTGAGCCTTTGAACCTCAACCGTGCAGGTAACTGCTATAATAACCATCGATTCCATGCACGGCGTTTTCCCCGAGTCGCTCGGTCTGAAACGACTCGCGCGTTCCCAAAAAAAAGCGAACATCTCCGAGCGCTGGCTGTATACCTCGGCAGCAATCAATCAGCCTTAATCCCGAACCAATTTACTTGGCCTGAAGAGGAAAATATCTTTTAATCTCTCGCCGACAATCCTTGATTGCCGCCAGTTGACAGTCAAAGTGTGGCGCCCGGAACGAGACGTTTATATTGGATTTACGCTCGCCGCCGCCGTTCACACATGAACGGGTAGTCAATTTAATAGCGAGGAGAAACGTCCTCCCCCTGCTTGAAGATGGGATATTGCTTCCTGGTTTTGTGTGTCCCCCCCAGTCGTTCTCTCGATCCTGCGAGAAGCTCTGACAAAAGAGACAAAGGTCATCACGGAAAACAAACTCACGGCGAGCCGGCGCCTGGCGAATTGAGACGTGCCAACAAAAGGGAAGCGTGTTCGACTTTAGTGCGAAGGAATCGGAGTACCGTAAATTCCGGACTATAGAGCGCACCTGGTTATGAGCCGCACCCACCACATTTTAAGAGGAAAACCGATTTTGTACATACACAAGCCGCACCAGTATATAAGCCGCAGCGGCTACCTTTTCCAGCAGCTGCCCTGTTATCTCTCACTTTTTGTGATTTATTGTTTTATTGTCTGCTCCTATCTTCGGTGTTTTTCTTCCCGTTTGACAACTACACTTTGGATGACTTTCTATCCCATGGACATGGGTTTTAGCGCACAAAAATGCGTTTATTCGAGGAATCAACTCCCTGCCCTGAAGAATTCTCGTGCCGGCGTGATGGTGGAAAAAGAGCTGGAGCTAGCTAAGCGGCGTTATAAGTCTTCGGTACCATCCGTAATCATGGTAAATGTGAACTCAGTACCAAATAAGACCAACGAGTGCTGGTGGAAAACATCGATGCGCAGGGAGCGCAGTTGCTGTGTTTTGTGGAAACGTGGCCCACGTTTAGCACCCCTGATGCTAACGTGTAGCCAACCGGAGCTACCCGGAGCTATTTTAGCTGTCCGGCTTCAGCGCCGCTATACAGAGACACGAAAGCCCACGGGAATCGGAGAGGAGACGGACTCGCTAACACGAGGTGGTGTATCCCTGGACAAATGAGTTCCATCTGCCGCAGGGATGTCGAACTTTTGGACTGGCGAGTGACGTCATCCACTCCGCTACAAGCACCCCTAGGGCATCATGTTCATCTGTTAATAAACAACAGGGTAGACTGCTGGAAGTGTGAATTTTCCTACGGGGATGAATAAAGTATCTATCTATCTATCTATCTATCTATCTATCTATCTATCTATCTATCTATCTATCTATCTATCTATCTATCTATCTATCTATCTATCTATCTATCTATCTATCTATCTATCTATCTATCTATCTATCTATCTACTTAAACATGGAACACAAACACAAAATTAACCCAAACCTGACTTCAAGTCCTGCGATGAAAGTAAATGTCCTTCATTAAAGTCCACAGTCCAAAAATAACAAAAATGAACGGAAAATGAAACCGGTACTTAAGGTTTGATGCAGACCTGCAGAGTCCGGGTCCCGTTGAAAGTAATCCAAGGAAAAAAGTGTATATTTCCAAAGGTAAGGGTGGGAAAAATATATCAGATGAACACATTTACTCACACAACTTCTTTTTCTTTAACCAACTTTTTACCCCCTCTTCTTTCCTTGTCTGTCCCTCACCTTTAGCGGTCCCCACTTAAACTCGGCACCCCGCGTTTGTTCCGCCCCTCATTTTTCATTCACCCTTGCAAAACATATCAGAATAAGAGTCTCAAATAAATACAAATAAATACATGACAAAAATATACAGTTGCAAATACATATTATACATGGGTTACACATATTTCCAAAGAAAGACGGTACACCGAGAGAGTTTTCAAAGCTTTGACAGGGCAGTTAATGGTAGCAACACTCGAGCGCCGCTAGCTGCCGTTAGAAAAATTAAATAAATCGGCCGCATCACTGAATAAGCCGCAGGGTTGAAAGTTAGGGAAAAAAGTAGCGGCTTATAGTCCGGAATTTACGGTAGCTATTTCTTCATCAAATAAACCATAGGACGAGGATTTGCTGGTATATATATATATATATATACCACAGCCATTCCGTTACTCCCCAAGCCTGCACAAAATTTAGTCATCTTATTCCTATTTAATTTCTTTTGTCTTTTATTAGCATATTTGGTATTGGAGTCATCCAAAAGTCATTGAAAGTAATCCAGTTAAAGTAACCCTACCCAACCCTGGTCGCATTTTATGTTAGTTTTGCCGGAGATCAAAGAGATCAAAGCCAGGAAAGAAAGCTTACCACGTGTTGTGAGTCATCATTTTATTCCTATTTAGTTTCTTTTGTCTTTTATTAGCATATTTGGTATTGGAGTGATCCAAAAGTCATTGAAAGTAATCCAGTTAAAGTAACCCTACCCAACCCTGATCGCATTTTATGTTAGTTTTGCCGGAGATCAAAGAGATCAAAGCCAGGAAAGAAAGCTTACCACGTGTTGTGAGTCATCATTTTATTCCTATTTAGTTTCTTTTGTCTTTTATTAGCATATTTGGTATTGGAGTAATCCAAAAGTCATTGAAAGTAATCCAGTTAAAGTAACCCTACCCAACCCTGATCGCATTTTATGTTAGTTTTGCCGGAGATCAAAGAGATCAAAGCCAGGAAAGAAAGCTTACCACGTGTTGTGAGTCATCATTTTATTCCTATTTAGTTTCTTTTGTCTTTTATTAGCATATTTGGTATTGGAGTCATCCAAAAGTCATTGAAAGTAATCCAGTTAAAGTAACCCTACCCAACCCTGGTCGCATTTTATGTTAGTTTTGCCGGAGATCAAAGAGATCAAAGCCAGGAAAGAAAGCTTACCACGTGTTGTGAGTCATCATTTTATTCCTATTTAGTTTCTTTTGTCTTTTATTAGCATATTTGGTATTGGAGTAATCCAAAAGTCATTGAAAGTAATCCAGTTAAAGTAACCCTACCCAACCCTGATCGCATTTTATGTTAGTTTTGCCGGAGATCAAAGAGATCAAAGCCAGGAAAGAAAGCTTACCACGTGTTGTGAGTCATCATTTTATTCCTATTTAGTTTCTTTTGTCTTTTATTAGCATATTTGGTATTGGAGTCATCCAAAAGTCATTGAAAGTAATCCAGTTAAAGTAACCCTACCCAACCCTGGTCGCATTTTATGTTAGTTTTGCCGGAGATCAAAGAGATCAAAGCCAGGAAAGAAAGCTTACCACGTGTTGTGAGTCATCATTTTGTTCCTATTTAGTTTCTTTTGTCTTTTATTAGCATATTTGGTATTGGAGTAATCCAAAAGTCATTGAAAGTAATCCAGTTAAAGTAACCCTACCCAACCCTGATCGCATTTTATGTTAGTTTTGCCGGAGATCAAAGAGATCAAAGCCAGGAAAGAAAGCTTACCACGTGTTGTGAGTCATCATTTTATTCCTATTTAGTTTCTTTTGTCTTTTATTAGCATATTTTGTATTGGAGTCATCCAAAAGTCATTGAAAGTAATCCAGTTAAAGTAACCCTACCCAACCAGATGCCAATCAAGCCAACACAGCGCAACCTCCGACCTATAAGCACCCCCCCACCCTCATATCTTTTATTTTTTTTCCCGAGCAGCAGCTTTGAAGGCAAGCAACGGGTGATTAAGAGGAGCCTTGTGGGTGGCTGTTGTTTTACTCCATATTGATCCTCTAAGCACAACTTTCCATCATGCAGAGAAGGCCGGGGCCAAAGACGACAGCTAATTAAGATGGCTAATCACTTCATTTCACGAGGCTGCAGGCTCTGTCACTCTTCTTTCCTATAGCACCTGTTGTTTGGGATCTGTCAAATGATAAAACAAAAAGCCAGTTGGATTTTTTTTTTTATATGACTTATCTGCTGTTTATAGGACTAACGTGTGGTTGGGTAGGGTTACTTCAACTTGATTACTTTCAATTACTTTTGGATTACACCAATACAGAATACAGTGGAACCTCGGTTCTCGACCATAATCCGATTTGTTCAATCACCGAAATCATTTTTCCCATTAAACATAATGTAAATCGTTTTAATCCGTTCCAGCACCCTGAATGTTTACCATGAACGTAAACATGAAGCTAACCCAGGCGAATCGTACGTTCGCGTTATCGTAATCTTCCGTACGAAAGATTACGCTAACATGAACGTGTAAAAATAAAAAAATCAGGTCGTTTACACGTCATTTAGCACCCGGGTCTCCACAAAAAGTGGTGAGCGGTTAAAGGATAAAGAAAATAATTGTGAATAGGATTTCTTACCTTTGTGGTGGTCTGCAGAAGCCATGCTCTATTACCTCGAAAGAAGGGAAACTCGCACACCTTCTTCATATTTTGCTATTATTTCTTTCTTAAATGCAATAGTTGTACGCACTACTCTTCTTTTTTACCTGTAGCAACTTTGCTGCTTGCACCGACCTTCTTCGGAGGCATAGTAAGGGGCTAAAACACTCCGTCCACCGATATTAAAAGCGAAAGCAAAAAGAGGCAAGTGCGCATGTGATAACAGTTGGTCATGAGGGGTGGGGGCGATCTACAAGATTTACACCTGTACGCCGCTCAGCATCGCACTCTAGCGTACGCACTCACGCATTACCGTTGTTCGAACTCCGAATTTTTGACGGAACGTGGTAAGCTTTCTCTCCTGGCTTTGATCTCTTTGATCTCCGGCAAAACGAACATAAAATTTGACAGAAACAAAATGAAAATAAATCCAAACAGCTTGCCAACATCATTTTTGCCGTTCCATGTTTTCCGTTACTCCCCAAGCCTGCACAAAATTGAGTAATTTTATTTTGTCTTTTATTAAAGTAATCCTACCCAACCCTGGTCGCATTTTATGTTCGTTTTGCCGGAGATCAAAGAGATCAAAGCCAGGAGAGAAAGCTTACCACGTGTTGTGAGTCATCATTTTATTCATATTTAGTTTATTTTGTCTTTTATTAGCATATTTGGTATTGGAGTAATCCAAAAGTCATTGAAAGTAATCCAGTTAAAGTAACCCTACCCAACCCTGATCGCATTTTATGTTAGTTTTGCCGGAGATCAAAGAGATCAAAGCCAGGAAAGAAAGCTTACCACGTGTTGTGAGTCATCATTTTATTCCTATTTAGTTTCTTTTGTCTTTTATTAGCATATTTGGTATTGGAGTCATCCAAAAGTCATTGAAAGTAATCCAGTTAAAGTAACCCTACCCAACCCTGGTCGCATTTTATGTTAGTTTTGCCGGAGATCAAAGAGATCAAAGCCAGGAAAGAAAGCTTACCACGTGTTGTGAGTCATCATTTTGTTCCTATTTAGTTTCTTTTGTCTTTTATTAGCATATTTGGTATTGGAGTAATCCAAAAGTCATTGAAAGTAATCCAGTTAAAGTAACCCTACCCAACCCTGATCGCATTTTATGTTAGTTTTGCCGGAGATCAAAGAGATCAAAGCCAGGAAAGAAAGCTTACCACGTGTTGTGAGTCATCATTTTATTCCTATTTAGTTTCTTTTGTCTTTTATTAGCATATTTTGTATTGGAGTCATCCAAAAGTCATTGAAAGTAATCCAGTTAAAGTAACCCTACCCAACCAGATGCCAATCAAGCCAACACAGCGCAACCTCCGACCTATAAGCACCCCCCCACCCTCATATCTTTTATTTTTTTTCCCGAGCAGCAGCTTTGAAGGCAAGCAACGGGTGATTAAGAGGAGCCTTGTGGGTGGCTGTTGTTTTACTCCATATTGATCCTCTAAGCACAACTTTCCATCATGCAGAGAAGGCCGGGGCCAAAGACGACAGCTAATTAAGATGGCTAATCACTTCATTTCACGAGGCTGCAGGCTCTGTCACTCTTCTTTCCTATAGCACCTGTTGTTTGGGATCTGTCAAATGATAAAACAAAAAGCCAGTTGGATTTTTTTTTTTATATGACTTATCTGCTGTTTATAGGACTAACGTGTGGTTGGGTAGGGTTACTTCAACTTGATTACTTTCAATTACTTTTGGATTACACCAATACAGAATACAGTGGAACCTCGGTTCTCGACCATAATCCGATTTGTTCAATCACCGAAATCATTTTTCCCATTAAACATAATGTAAATCGTTTTAATCCGTTCCAGCACCCTGAATGTTTACCATGAACGTAAACATGAAGCTAACCCAGGCGAATCGTACGTTCGCGTTATCGTAATCTTCCGTACGAAAGATTACGCTAACATGAACGTGTAAAAATAAAAAAATCAGGTCGTTTACACGTCATTTAGCACCCGGGTCTCCACAAAAAGTGGTGAGCGGTTAAAGGATAAAGAAAATAATTGTGAATAGGATTTCTTACCTTTGTGGTGGTCTGCAGAAGCCATGCTCTATTACCTCGAAAGAAGGGAAACTCGCACACCTTCTTCATATTTTGCTATTATTTCTTTCTTAAATGCAATAGTTGTACGCACTACTCTTCTTTTTTACCTGTAGCAACTTTGCTGCTTGCACCGACCTTCTTCGGAGGCATAGTAAGGGGCTAAAACACTCCGTCCACCGATATTAAAAGCGAAAGCAAAAAGAGGCAAGTGCGCATGTGATAACAGTTGGTCATGAGGGGTGGGGGCGATCTACAAGATTTACACCTGTACGCCGCTCAGCATCGCACTCTAGCGTACGCACTCACGCATTACCGTTGTTCGAACTCCGAATTTTTGACGGAACGTGGTAAGCTTTCTCTCCTGGCTTTGATCTCTTTGATCTCCGGCAAAACGAACATAAAATTTGACAGAAACAAAATGAAAATAAATCCAAACAGCTTGCCAACATCATTTTTGCCGTTCCATGTTTTCCGTTACTCCCCAAGCCTGCACAAAATTGAGTAATTTTATTTTGTCTTTTATTAAAGTAATCCTACCCAACCCTGGTCGCATTTTATGTTCGTTTTGCCGGAGATCAAAGAGATCAAAGCCAGGAGAGAAAGCTTACCACGTGTTGTGAGTCATCATTTTATTCATATTTAGTTTATTTTGTCTTTTATTAGCATATTTGGTATTGGAGTAATCCAAAAGTCATTGAAAGTAATCAAGTTAAAGTAACCCTGCCCAACCCTGGTCGCATTGTATGTTAGTTTTGCCAGAGATCAAAGAGATCAAAGCCAGGAGAGAAAGCTTACCACATGTTGTCAATCATCATTTTATTCATATTCAGTTTCTTTTGTCTTTTATTAGCATATTTGGTATTGGAGTAATCCAAAAGTCATTGAAAGTAATCAAGTTAAAGTAACCCTGCCCAACCCTGGTCGCATTGTATGTTATTTTTGCCAGAGATCAAAGAGATCAAAGCCTGGAGGGAAAGCTTACCACGTGTTGTGAGTCATCATTTTATTCATATTTAGTTTCTTTTGTCTTTTATTAGCATATTTGGTATTGGAGTAATCCAAAAGTAATTGAAAGTAATCAAGTTAAAGTAACCCTACCCAACCTTGCTGGCTTGTGACAATGTGTAAAATTCACGGGGAGGTGAGTTACCCCCAGTCTTTTCCCAGTTTCAAAAACAGGATGAGGCTCTTCACGTCAAGTGCACTTATTCTGCTGGTTATGAACAAAAAGGATAAACATTAGTCAAGAAGCTGCCATTGAGTTTACGCACAGCGAGGCATAAAATTACACTCCCACATTTTTTGGTTTGTTCTCCATCTAATCTTATTGATAACGGCCAACACCATCTGGGAAACCTCGGCCATGATTTATTTTGTTCTCTGACTGCTCGGTAAAGTGATTTGTGGGCCGGGATAAATGCGGCAGCGCTAAGCCCTGAACGGTACTTATGAAAGGAAACTGCCGGAGAATGATTTCCCTTCAGGTTTCAGTCGGAGTAAGACACTTTTGACTCGCGTTATTGAGTGCGTGTTATATTTTCGAAGGTTTATTTTCCTCTGAAAGGACAACAGAGGAAAAGGAACAGGACAAACTAGACGGGAAAGGAAACTGGAGAGAGTAATAAACCGGACATTAATAGACGGGACAAAACTGGAAACTGGTATTAAACAGGACAAAACGCTGTACTGTTTCTACAAATTCGCTCCTGTTGATTTTCGTTTGATATCAAAAACAGGTGCAAAACCGGACAGGCGGGAGTCGGGGTCGAAAAGGCTTGCCTAGTATCAACAGAGGTTCACAGGCGGACTGACAACAGGAGAGTGACAGGACAGGGTTTTAATAGGGACAGGGAGCCAATCAGGACACCTACAATTATCTACCTGGGAGTGCATCAGGGGGCAGCACGGCGGCGCAGTGGTTAGCGCATGTGCGGCACAGTTCATGTCTTGGGAACCTCCTGCGTGGGTTCGAATCCAGCTCCAGACTTCCTGTGCGGAGTTTGTATGTTCTTCCCGTGCTTGCTTGGGTTTCTTCCGGGCACTCCGGTTTTCTCCCACATTCCAAAAACATGCATTTCAGGTGAAATGGCCGGTCCAAATTGTCCCTAGGTGTGAATGGGCGAGTGAGTTGTCTGTCCCCGTGTGCCCTGCGATTGGCTGGCAACTAGTTCAGGGTGTCCCCTGCCCACTGCCCGATGATTGCTGGGATGGGCTCCAGCGCCCCCGCGACCCTACTGAGGATAAGCGGTGTAGCTAATGAGATGAGTGCATCAAGGCTTTCTGTAGTTTGAATCCTAGTAGGAAAAAGCGGTGCAGATTCGGTTGTACTAATATTAGGAAACAAAGTACTTAAAGTAAGTAAAACCTGTATAACATATCTTAAAACATATACCGTAAATTCTGGACTATAAACCGCTATAAACCCTGAGGCTTATTCAGTAATGCGGCCAATTTATGTCACTTTTCTAACGGCCGGCAGCGGCGCTTGAGTACAAAAGGTAAGATTTAGACCGGTGGAATATATGCGCAGAAGAAGACTGCAACTTCTTAGCTTGTGCACAAATTAAATTAGCATAGACATATCCTCATCATGCAAATTGCAAAAAGAAAGGCACATGACATAGCTTTCAAGCTAAAAGCAAACGAGCAGTCCAATAAAGAAGGAAACAGAGCTACTGCACGTAAACTTCACTTTGCGAGCGTGTTGCTAGCGTTTTTTGGATAAGGGAGCGTGGGACGACATCTGTATGACAAAGTCTCTATCCCATACTGGAGACTCGGATGACGTCAGTTTTAAGGAGGAAGATGAGGACGGTTTACCGTGGTTTCTACAAGAACGGTAAGATTTTTTTAACAGACTCGTTTACTGTGTAGCGAGCGTGTTGCTAGTAGCGTTTTGCTACCCTTCACAGGCACGGTTTGGGATGAAAGTTATGATATTATAATTAAAGCTTTGAAAACTCTCTCGGTGTACCGTCTTTCTTTGTAAATATGAGTAACCCATGTATAGAGAGAGAAAGAGACACAGAAAGTGAAAGAGAGAGACACAGAGAGAGAGAGAGAGAGAGAGAGAGAGAGAGAGAGAAAGAAAGAAATACAAGTACACTGTCTTTGTGAGAGGCACCTGGCTTTGGCAACATCAAGTGGACATATTTAGACCTGCAGCTGGTTTTTCTCTTGCGCTTCTCTGAGCGGATTCAATCCCTTAGCCGGCCTGATCTGGCCCCCGGGCCGCATGTCTGTCACCCCTGCTCTAGCACCTCGGCCACCCTAGTGTGGATAAGCAGTGCAGGAAATGCATGGACTGGGACCCGTGCTGGTCCTTTGTGAGGACATTTTAAAGTGCCAGTTCACCATTTCTGCGCCCGGCCGCAATATTGCATTTCACATGAACTCTGCTCGTCTCAGGAGAAGAGACATAGGGGTGCTCCTCTGCACCCTAAGAAGAGAGTGTGGGAAGTTGAGTTAAACCGTGCCGAGTTGTACAACACACAAACTTAGCGAGAGATTATAGCCGGAGTCACTTCACATCAGGAAGATCCGCCGGGGAGCTAATGGAGACGGGAGAAACGCGAAAAGCTGTCTCACTCTTATCCATCGAAGGGATTGATACACTGCCGGGGAAAAAAAAAGAGGAATCACAAAGGATCAAGCGTGGAGATCCGGGCTCGGCAACACATTGGGCCTGTCATCTTCTGGAGCAGTTTTTGAGATCCCGCCCCCATCTTCTTCCTTTTCTCGTCTCCGACTCCTTTAAGCTTGGCTAAGGGCTGTTTTCGAATACCTCCTTCTGATCAGTGCTGGGGGAGGACGAGCGATGGAAATCTGCCAAGGTTTGGAAATCCAAAATAGTTGAGTGATGAAAAAGGAAATTGTGCTGTTTAATGTCCTCGAATGTCAGGTGTTGGCTTTTTATCTCCCAAAAACGTTTTTTTCTTGGGATGGTGGTTTATTTTGGCGAGTCTGCTGGTGACACCTCTAATCAGCCTTTGCTATTTGTTTCATCTCATATAATAATAATAATAATAATTCCCTTTGTATTGTCATTCTTTGTAAGAACGAAATGTCGATACACCTGACCCGTTGTAGCGAGTCGATGCAGCCGCAGCCAACAGAGGGCGCCGCCATTATACCAATTAGGTATGTCTCGGCCGAGGCGCGAACCAGCGACCTCCCAGTCTCAAAGCGGGCACACTACCATCTAGGCTACTGAGCTGGTATCATCTCATTAGCTACACCGCTTATCCTCAGTAGGGTCGCGGGGGTGCTGGAGCCCATCCCAGCAATCATCGGGCAGTGGGCAGGGGACACCCTGAACTGGTTGCCAGCCGATTGCAGGGCACACGGGGACAGACAACTCACTCGCTCATTTACACCTAGGGACAATTTGGACCGGCCAATTCACCTGAAACGCATGTCTTTGGAATGTGGGAGGAAACCCACGCAAGCACGGGGAGAACATACAAACTCCGCACAGGAAGTCTGGAGCTGGATTTGAACCCACGCAGGAGGTTCCCAAGACATGAACTGTGCCGCACATGCGCTAACCACTGCGCTGCCGTTGATGGTTAAAAATATTCTTGACAACTTGAGAGTTAATACAAATTTAACATTTCACTCACGTGTATTAAAGGATGATTTCCTCAAATAGTTTTTAGTGCCCTTCAATGTCCATTTTTCAGGTTTATTCTCAGGTTTTGGCTGTGTTCCTTTGGCTTACTACTGTTTTACCGTAAAATCCGGACTATAGAGCGCACCTGATTATAAGCCGCACCCACCACTTTTTAAGTGATTTTCCACTTTTGTACTTACACAAGCCGCACCTGTGTATAAGCCGCGTGCGCCCGCATTAAAACTTGTAACACGATTACAAGGTTTATCCAGACCAGGCTGTAAGTTGTGATTTTGTAGAGATTTATTGTTCTATATTCATTATAAATTATCCGACAAATCTTAATACACTACAAAGCCAATAGGTCGAGACACTTGCTCCCAGCCAAGAGGCTGAGTCAAGGTCCTAGCCTCCTACCGACACAATCCAAAAGTCATTAGTACACAATCCTAGAACCAGAGTCGGCATAATGAATGGAAAATGATACCCGTAATTAACGTATAATGCAGACTTGTAAAGTCCGGGTCCTGTTGAAAGTAATCCAAGGAAACAAAATGTATATTTCCAAAGTTAAGGGTGGGAAAAATATATATCCACTATTGTCCGCTGCGACAACAGACAGATCTACCGGTAACTCAGCTTTACCCCACTTCCCATCAACCCGCGTTTGCTCCGCTCCTTCTTTTTGATTCGCCCGTAGAACACATAACAGAATAAATCTCTAAAATAAATACATTACAAAATTATACAGCTGAAATACATATTATACATGGTTACACATATTTACGAAGAAAGACGGTACACCGAGAGAGTTTTCAGAGCTTTAATAATAATAATAATATAACTTTCATCCCAAACCGTGCCTTTGAAAGGTACCAACACGCTAGTAGGATCACGCTCGCAATGCATCAAACGTGCCAGTCAAAAAAAAAGCATCCCATAATTGTGAATTTCAAGGTAGATCGTCCTCAACTTCCTCCTCATAACTATCACCATCAAGGGCGTTAACAGACAATGTATGCATAAACTTAGAGGTTGCATTCTTTCTTGGTGCACATATTCTACTGGTCTTAATCTTACCTTTTATACTCCAGCGCCGCCGGTGGCCGTTAGAAAAATTACATAAATTGGCCGCTTCACTGAATAAGCCGCAGGGCTGAACATTTGGGAAAAAAGTAGCGGCTTATAGTCCGGAATTTAAGGTAATTACATAAGCCTTCCTGCTGTATTTGAAAGGTCTTTATAAAGTGTTTGGGTTTCGTACGCCTCCTTCCACCAGAGGGCAGCAACCGGGTTTGGAACTGGGCACAAGTGTTGTCATGATCGCTGATTCGGGGCACCTGCGAATGCCCCGTTGGCGCAAAACAGGCCTGGTCGCTGATTGGATCCCTGACTCTTTTTAAACCCAGTCTTCCAAGAGGAAGCTGTCAGACCGTCTGCGAACCTATGCTCTCAGCTAAGCAATCTTTGTACTATCTGACATTCTCCTAACCTGTTGTTTCCTGCCTGATACCCGCTGCCGACCTGTTTCTGGACCCGTTTCTGTTTTGCTCCTCCGTCCCGGCCATCGACCTGTTTTGCCCTGTTTCCTGCCTGATGCCTGTTGCTGACCTGACCTCTTTGGACTCGTGACTGCCATGGCTCCTCCGTCCCGGCCATCGACCTTTTTTCCCGATGTCTACGACGACACTCGGTCGACGCGGAAGTGCCACTTACGCGTTCCTGACATCTGCTACCTGTGACCGATGATCTTTGGATCGTGGAAGCAAGCACTGCTCTCTTTCCCAATAAAACTGAATAAAACAAACGCTATTGGGTCCTGTCTGTGTTTCTGGTTTGGACATTTTGCTAGTTGTTTTGTTTTCCCTGGTTCCTGTTTCTGAATACCATCCTTATTTTGAGCACCCTCAGTTCTTTCTTCCCTCCTTTGCTGATCCCGACCACGTTTTTGCTCTCCTGTCCCGGCTACTGACCGGTTTCTCCTGTTCCCGACACCGCCATCACTCGCCACGAAAATACCACTTCCGCGTCTGAGCAACCTGCTCCCCGCGACCGGCGATCTACGGATCGTGTGTACTATCCTTTCCCTTCTTCCCAATAAAACTAAGAGAAACGCACGCAAGTGGGTTCTGTCTCTGTTCTGGTCTTGACAGTTGGACAGAAAATATGGACAAACCTTTGGTCTTTTTTAAAATGACCACCCTGATTTCAAAAGAATTATGTATCTGTGTCTTCTATTGACGCTTGTGCGGCACGGTTCTAAAGTCATAAGATCGAACTTCCTGTGTGGAGTTTGCATGTTCTCCCTGTGCTGGCGTGGGTTTCCTCCAGTTCCTCCCACATTCCAAAAACATGCATGTCAGGGTTAATTGTCCCTTGGTATGAATGATAGAGTGAGTTGTCTGTCCCTGTGTGCCCTGCAACTGACCGATGGGCTCCAACACCCCCGCGACCCTACTGGGGATAAGCGGTGCAGATAATGGATGGATGGGTGGTCTTCTATTGAATTTGTATGCCCTATGTATAAATACTTTCCTCAAAAGTTTGCAAAGCGAGAGAAGAATCTGCCCTCTGGATATGTGACGGCGACAGCAAGTAACTCCATTTCAGACGACACGGTGAGAGTGAAAGGACGGAATGAGACAAACTTGCACTCGAGGTCCATGAGTGGAAATTTGAATATTTTAAAGGAGAATAGAAGCTCAGGATGAAAATTCTTCATGTTGAATTGAGGTCAAGGAGGTTTTGGAAAGGGGTTTTTCAGCGTCATTGATGCAGTTGAGGTAATCCATTCTCACCGATGCGATGTGAAAGACAGTTTTTACTCTGAAGTTAAATGTGCCCTGGTCAAGCTTAGACATTAAATGTGACATTAACTTATTCAAGACTTTAAATCTATATTTATAAATAATCTTTTAAACAAATTCTATAATTCAATAGGTATGTATGCAGAATGATCCTGCAGCAATTTGGTCCCCAACAAACTTAAATGGACACAATTTCCGAAACCTCTCACTATTTCTTGTGGTTAGTATACTGAAGACCACAAAAACAAAATAACTGATACTGGACTTCAGAAGGAATGGCAGGAATCCATCACCACTCATCATAAAAGGAGACTGTGTAGAGAGAGTCCACTCTTTCAAATTTCTAGGTGTGCACGACCTCTCCTGGTCTGCAAACACCAGAGCGGTGGTAGGGAAGGCCCAGCGGCGACTCCATTTCCTGAGAGTGCTCAGGAAAAATCATCTAAAACAGCAGCTGCAGGTGTCCTTTTACAAAGCCAGAGTGGAGAGCATTCTAACATACTGCATTACGGCGTGGTATGCTGGTTGCACAGCAGCAGATAGGAAAACGCTCCAGAGGGTCATCAAAACAGCCCAGAAAATCGTCGGTTGCTCTCTGCCCAGTCTGGAGGACATTGCCTGCTCTTGCTACCTCAGCAGAGCAGGAAACGTCCTTGATTATGTTTTCTGCTCTGCTGAAAACTGCAAAGGGTAGGAGGAGAGAAAGAGAAAAAAAGAAAAGGAAAAAAAGAAGTTAGAGCAAAATAAGTTAAAAAGACACAGAGAGAGAAAGAGACAAAGAGCAACAAAGGAAGAGAAAAAGAGAGTCATAGAGAGTAAAAGAGACAGAGACAGAGAGTGGGAGAAAAGGGGTGGAAAAGAGAGGGAGAGAAAGAGAGAAAGAGAGAGAGAGAGACAGAGAGAGAGAGAGAGAGAGAGAGAGAGAGAGAGAGAGAAATAAATACAAGTACAGTGTCTTTGTGAGATTAACCTGGCTTTGGCAACATCAATTTGACATATTTCAACCTGCAGCTTGTTTTCCTCTTGCGCTTCTCTGAGTGTTCTCTCGCGAGCCGGATTCAATCCTTTAGCGGGCCTGAGACACGTATTTGCTCCTTTGCGAGCCATCGGAATGTTAAGAAGTTTATAAGTTTGAATGAACTATCTGACTGTTTTGTTGAGATTGCCACTGTAGCTCCTTATAGTCCGGTGCGCCTTATGTATGGAAAATATATGACAGAAAAATATTTTTAGGGGGCGCGCCTTATCGTGAAAATGCGGTACTTAACATAAGTAAAACCTGTATAACCTGTCCTAAAACATCTTAGAAAATCAAAGACATCAAAGCCAGGAGAGAAAGCTTACCGCGTGTTGTGAGTCATCATTTTATTCATGTTTAGTTACTATTGTCTTTTATTAGCATATTTGGTATTGAAGTAATCCAAAAGTCATTGAAAGTAATCCAGTTACAGTAACCCTACCCAACCCTGGTCACAAGCATTAAAATTCCTAGTTCAAAGAAAAGTTATCTCAGTCCTTCGGATCCAAAATTAAACCTTATCTTTCAATCAATGATATTTAGCAGTTGACATGTTTTTCTCACTATAGGAACTCTAGCAGAGGTTCTGATTAATTCACCGAGAACACATTCCAAATAAATCCTATCTCATTTTTTTAACCCCCGCAAAAAACGATGCGCCTGGTGTGAGGCGTCTATGAGCACTGCGATAATTGGACTCTAATGAACGTGAAAACAGCAGGGTTTGGCCATTCCCACTTTTTCCGAGTCTTAAACTGCCGAGGTCATCGGTAATTACACCCTCATGGCGGCAGAGGTGGGTAGAGTAGTAAAAGTACTGTTATCTATCTATCTATCTATCTATCTATCTATCCAAACATCTAAACATCTATCCATTTCTTTCCATCTAGACATCTATCCATCTATTTAGACATCTATCTATCTATCTATCTATCTATCTATCCAAACATCTAAACATCTATCCATTTATGTCCATCTAAACATCTATCCATTTGTATCTATCCTGACATCTATCCATTTCTTTCCATCTAGACATCTATCCATCTATTTAGACATCTATCTATCTATCTATCTATCTATCTAAACATCTATCCATTTATGTCCATCTAAACATCTATCCATTTGTATCTATCCTGACATCTATCCATTTCTTTCCATCTAGACATCTAGCCATCTATTTAGACATCTATCCATCTATTTAGACATCTATCTATCTATCTATCTATCTATCTATCTATCTATCTATCTATCCAAACATCTAAACATCTATCCATTTCTGTCCATCTAAACATCTATCCATTTGTATCTATCCTGACATCTATCCATTTCTTTCCATCTAGACATCTATCCATCTATTTAGACATCTATCTATCTATCTATCTATCTATCTTGGTCATATCCATCAAGAGGGGTGACCGACAGCAAGACAAACACATACAATAACAAATGGTGAATGGTCTGCATTTATATAGCGCTTTTCAAGTCAATGAAGACCTCTCAAAGTGCTTTACAATGTGCTTCACACTTACCCATTCACACACACACACGCACGCACACACACACACACACACACACACACACACACACACCTATAGGGAGTCGGCCTCCAAACGTTTTGAGGATAATCAAGATGGTAAATAGTCTGCATTTCTATAGCGCTTCTCAAGTCAATGAAGACCTCTCAAAGTGCTTTACAATGTGCTTCACACTTACCCATTCACACACACACACGCACGCACACACACACACACACACACACACACACACACACCTATAGGGAGTCGGCCTCCAAACGTTTTGAGGATAATCAAGATGGTAAATAGTCTGCATTTCTATAGCGCTTCTCAAGTCAATGAAGACCTCTCAAAGTGCTTGACAATGTGCTTCACACTTACCCATTCACACACACACTCACACACCTATAGCGGCCATGCAGCCATGAAAGGCACCGACATGCTTTTGTCATGATGAATAATTATTATTCATAATTTTCGAGTATGTTACTTTAAAGAATCAAAATAAAAGATGAAACAGTCACAATATCTTGTCTCAATAATAAATTATTTTAATAACAGTATGTTTTTTTAACAGAGCTATTAATTGCGTGGCGAGCGTGTTGCTAGTAGCGTTTTGCTACCCTTCACAGGCACGGTTTGGGATGAAAGTTATAATATTATTGTTAAAGCTTTGAAAACTCTCTGTATTTGCAACTGTATATTTTTGTAATGTATTTATTCTAGAAACTTATTCTGATATGTTTTGTACGAGCAAATGAGAAAGAAGGGGCGGGGCAAACGCGGGCTGACAGGAAGTGGAGTAAAGGTGAGACGTGTTTGTGGACGCGGCCGACAATAGTGGATATATATTTTTCCCACCCTTACGTTTGGAAATATACACATTTTTCCTTGGATTACTTTCAATGGGCACCCGGACTCTGCAGGTCTGCATTAAATCTTAAGTACCGGTATCATTTTCCGTTTATTTTGCCGGCTGTGTTTTTCGGACTGAATCGGGTTATGGGCTAATTTCGTGTTTGTATATACAGGTGCGGCTTGTGTATGTACAAAATCGGTTTTCCTCCCGAAATGTGGTGGGTGCGGCTTATAATCAGTTGCGCAATATAGTCCTGAATTTGCGGTATATCTGAAACCTCTACTGTCTCCACTGTACTGTTGGAGCAAGTAACAAATAGAGAAAAATAAGCACTATTCCAGAACACTAGCGAAAATATCATTTGTTTACCCAGAAGAACTAAAATATGCCGTAACTGTAACTAGGGTGAAAAAAATAACAACCCGACACATCCATCAGGGTGAAATAACATTTAGGTAATTTTGTTGTCCTGAAGTTCTAAATTAGACCATCAAATATTCCAAAATAAAAGGGGAAAAAAAGCAAAAAAACCCACACAAAATTTTTTGGACCATGGCCAACCCAAATGCCCAAAAACCCAAACAAGTTAAGGACCTCGACCCCTAAGTTGGTCATGCCTTCGTCCCTCCAGATGAAACGGGACACAAGAAAGCGACCGTGTCACTCGGGTCAGGGTGACACAACACACTCTTGGTTCAACAGCAGGGCCCAACAGCTTTCACTGGTTTACCCCTGCCGCATCATACAGGCAGGGTTGGGTAGGGTTACTTTAACTTGATTACTTTCAATGACTTTTGGATGACTCCAATACCAAATATGCTAATAAAAGACAAAAGAAACTAAATATGAATAAAATAATGACTCACAACACGTGGTAAGCTTTCTCTCCTGGCTTTGATCTCTTTGATCTCCGGCAAAACTAACATGAAATGCGACAGAAACAAAATGAAAATCAATCCAAACAGCTTGCCAACATCATGTTTGCCGTTCCATGTATTCCGTTACTCCCCAAGCCTGCACAAAATGAAGTCATTTGATTCCTATTTAGTTTCTTTTGTCTTTTATTAGCATATTTGGTATTGGAGTCATCCAAAAGTATTTGAAAGTAATCAAGTTAAAGTAACCCTACCCAACCCTTTATACAGGTGCCTTGCCCATCCCTTAGAACGCGTCCAAACATCCCACTATCCTTTTACAACACCTGAAATAGATAGATAGAGATAGATAGATAGATAGATAGATAGATAGATAGATAGATACTTTATTCATCCCCGCAGGGAAATTCACACTTCCAGCAGTCTACCCCGTTGTTTATTTACAGATTAACATGATGCCCTAGGGGTGCTTGTAGCGGAGTGGATGACGTCACACGCCAGTCCAAAAGTTCGACATCCCTGCGGCAGATGGAAATCTTTGTCTTTGTGTCCAGGGATACACCACCTCGTGTTAGCGAGTCCGTCTCCTCTCCGATTCCCGTAGGCTTTCGTATCTCTGTATAGCGCCGCTGAAGCCGGATTGCTCCGGGTAGCTCCGGGTGGCTACACGTTAGCGTCCGGAATGCTAAACGTGAGCCACGTTTCCACAAAACACAGCAAGTGCGCTCCCTGTGCGCTTCGATGTTTTCCACCAGCACTCGATCTTATTTGGTTGTGAGTTCGCATTTACCATGATTACTGATGGTACCGAAGACTTATAACGCCGCTAGCCGCTTAGCTAGCTCCGGCTCTTCTTTCACGATAGGTCCCTTCATCACGCCGGCACGAGAATTCTTCAGGGCAAGGAGTTGATTCCTTCAATAAACGCATTTTTGTGCGCTAAAACTCATGTCCACAGGATAGAAATAATCCATAGTGTAGTAGAAAAACACCGAAGATAGGAGCAGACAATAAAACAATAAATCACAAAAAGTGAGAGATAACAGGGCAGCTGCTGGAAAAGGCAGCAGCTCGTGGCGGCGCCGCTTTGATGATTATGATTATGATGATGTTTGCCTCGCGCATGTCCGTTGAATTGTCAAAATATGGCGAAAGCAGACGTCATTGGATCAGTTTTTCAAGAAACACGAGGCAAAAAAGTAAATATACATTTTCGTTTTTTTTCCTTTTTCGTTTTTATTTTACATTATGTGCCTCTCGTTCTTTGTTTATTATGCAATAATCGGATTTTAACCTGTACTTGTTTCATGTTCTGATGCTTTTTTGTGATTTTTCTCATTTGGTAGTGAGTTCACATTTACCATGATTACGGATGGTACCGAAGCCGCTTAGCTAGCTCTTCTTCCACTATAGGCCCCCTCATCACGCCGGCACGAGAATTCTTCAGGGCTGGGAGTTGATTCCTCGAATAAACGCATTTTTGCGCACTAGAAAGTCATCCAAAGTGTAGTTGTCAAACGAGAAGAAAAACACCGAAGATAGGAGCAGACAATAAAACAATAAATCACAAAAAGTGAGAGATAACAGGGCAGCTGCTGCAGCTGCTGGAAAAGGCAGCCATACTCCCATAGGTACAAAATTTCCCAAAACTTGTAACCTCTGCATGGCGGACATGTCGATTTTGATGCAGTTTTGCCGCCTTTTACCATCTCCGTTTTGATTTCCGGCGCAGGACTCCAAAGGGAGTCTTTCTGCTGACTCAACGCTCCTTTCCCTTTTTCGCAAGATGCTCGGGTTAATTCACCCCCGCCACCACTGCATTTGCACAATATCAACAGATGGCTTCTCCCCCCTTCTCCCTCCAAACCCCCGGCTTTCGCTTTCTTCATTAGATGGCTTCAAAGGAAAAGTCCTGATGCCTTTCAGTCACTCCGTGAGGCACGGCACGAGTAATCCGAGAGGAAACTTCACTGACAAAGTTGCCTCGGAATAATTGCTTCAAATAAATGAGCTCTCGCAGGTCCATTAGGCAAGTACAGCGCTCATCAAGCGGTGTGCAATACCGACGTTTGCTCTGGGGGTCTGTGTAGAAACAGATGGAGGCACGATTTAAAGGAAAATTCCATCCTTTCCCGGGCCGCCATGATTGTCTCAATTTACGCCAGCAATATATTGATAACCAGGGTTGGGTAGGGTTACTTTAACAGGATTACTTTCAATGACTTTTGGATTACTCCACTACCAAATATGCTAATAAAAGACAAAATAAACTAAATATGAATCAAATGATGACTCACGACACGCGGTAAGCTTTCTCTCCTGGCTTTGATCTCTTTGATCTCCGGCAAAACGAACATAAAATGCGACAGAAACAAAATGAAAATAAACAGGGTTGGGTAGGGTTACTTTAACAGGATTACTTTCCATTACTTTTGGATTACTCCAATACCAAATATGCTAATAAAAGACAAAAGAAACTAAATATGACTAAAATGATGACTCACAACACGTGGTATGCTTTCTCTCCTGGCTTTGATCTTTTTGATCTGAGGCAAAACAAACATAAAATCCGACAGGAACAAAATGAAAATAAACAGGTTTGGGTAGGGTTACTTTAACTGGATTACTTTTAATTACTTTTGGATTACTCCAATACCAAACATGCTAATAAAAGACAAAAGAAACTAAATATGAATAAAAGGATGACTCACAACACGTAGTAAGCTTTCTCTCCTGGCTTTGATCTCTTTGATCTCCGGCAAAACGAACATCAAATGCGACAGAAACAAAATGAAAATAAACAGGGTTGGGTAGGGTTACTTTAACTGGATTACTTTCAATGACTTTTGGATGACTCCAATACCAAATATGCTAACAAAAGACAAAATAAACTAAATATGAATAAAATTATGACTCACGACACGCGGTAAGATTTCTCTCCTGGCTTTGATCTCTTTGATCTTCGGCAAAACTGACATAAAATCCGACAGGAACAAAATGAAAATAAACAGGGTTGGGTAGGATTACTTTAACAGGATTACTTTCAATGACTTTTGGATTACTCCAATACCAAATATGCTAATAAAAGCCAAAGAAACTAAATATGAATCAAATGATGACTCACGACACGTGGTAAGCTTTCTCTCCTGGCTTTGATCTCTTTGATCTTCGACAAAACTGACATAAAATCCGACAGGAACAAAATGAAAATAAACAGGGTTGGGTAGGGTTACTTTAACTGGATTACTTTCAATGACTTTTGGATTACTCCAATAGCAAATATGCTAATAAAAGACAAAATAAACTAAATATGAATAAAATGATGACTCACGACACGCGGTAAGATTTCTCTCCTGGCTTTGATCAGCGGCAAAACGAACATAAAATGCGACAGAAAATAAATGAAAATAAACAGGGTTGGGTAGGGTTACTTTAACTGGATTACTTTCAATTACTTTTGGATGACTCCAATACCAAATATGAAATGAAATGATCTGCATTTCTATAGCGCTTTTCAAGTCAAGACTTCCCAAAGCGCTTTACAGTGTGCTCAACATTTCCCAATAGCGGCCGTGCAGCCATGTCAGGCGCTAACCTGCTTATTGGGGGTATTAGGGGTTCAGTATCTTACCCAAGGACACTTCGACATGTAACAAGGGGGAGCCGGGATTCGAACTGCGATCTCTTGATCTCAAGACGTGCGTTCTACCTCATGAGCCACAGCCGCCCCGAATATGCTAATAAAAGACAAAAGAAACTAAATACTAATAAAATGATGACTCACAACACGTGGTAAGCTTTCTCTCCTGGCTTTGATCTCTTTGATCTGCGGCAAAACTAACATAAAATGCGACAGAAACAAAATGAAAATAAACAGGGTTGGGTAGGGTTAATTTAAGTGGATTACTTTCAATTACTTTTGTATTATTCCAAAACCAAATATGCTAATAAAAGACAAAGTAAACTAAATATGAATAAAATGATGACTCACAACACGTGGTAAGCTTTCTCTCCTGGCTTTGATCTCTTTGATCTGCGGCAAAACGATCATCAAATGCGACAGAAACAAAATGAAAATAAACAGGGTTGGGTAGGGTTACTTTAACTGGATTACTTTCAATGACTTTTGGATGACTCCAATACCAAATATGCTAATAAAAGACAAAATAAACTAAATATGAATAAAATGATGACTCACGACACGTGGTAAGCTTTCTCTCCTGGCTTTGATCTCTTTGATCTCCGGCAAAACTAACATCAAATGCGACAGAAACAAAATGAAAATAAATCTAAACAGCTTGCCAACATCATTTTTGCCGTTCCATGTATTCCGTCACTCCCCAAGCCTGCACAAAATTGAGTCATTTTATTCATTAGCACATTCATTGTAACTTTTGGAGTAATCCAAAAGTAATTGAAAGTAATCCAGTTAAAGTAACCCTACCCAACCCTGTTGATAACTAAACAGCAGCTTTAGTTCCGAATTCGGTGTTGAACGTGGAGGGTCTCGTTTTGGTGTTAATGTGCGAAAATATTTCCCACCCAAGAACCTTTGACATATTGAGACATTTCAGGCTTGAAACATAAAGCTAATTTTTTTTTTTTTTTAAATTAACAACATGTGAGACACAAGCGTGAGTTGAAACTGAATTATTTCAACATCTCATCTCATTAGCTGCACCGCTTATCCAGTAGGGTCGCGGGGGTGCTGGAGCCCATCCCAGCAATCATCGGGCAGTGGGCAGGGGACACCCTGAACTGGTTGCCAGCCAATCGCAGGGCACACGGGGAAAGACAACTCACTCGCGGACTCGCTATCTACGTGAACACAAGGTGGTGTAACCCTGGGCACAAAGATTTCCATCTGCTGCAGGGACGTCGAACTTTTGGCCTAGTGTGTGACGTCATCCACTCTGCTGTTGCTAAACTACAACACAGCAGGAACTGAGACGGTACCCAATTGCGTTCGATTTACTCAGCTTTATTTATAAGGAGGGAAGGGCTTGCACCGGTGATCGTCGGTCACGGGCAGCAGATCGCTGGGTTCCGGAAGTGGCACTTCCGTGTCGATCAAAGGCAATGTCGAGAGCGATAAAAAACAGGTGGATGGACGGGAAGGGGGAGCAAAAACGTAAAACGGGTCCAGAAAAGAGGTCAGCAACGGGAATCAGAAGGAAAACAGGGCAGGATAAAGTCAGGAGTTCAAAAAAGCTTGCCTTGCGTGTAGCGAAGGTTCACAGACGATCCGACAAATATTGACAGGAAGGCGGGGGCTTGAAAAGAGGTCCACAGCCAATCACGGTCCGCGGCCGTCGGCGCCAATGGAGCAGATACAGTTGCCCTGCATCAGTAATCATGACAAAATATGGCAATATATCAAAAACCTCTTTGAGAGCAGGGTTGGGTAGGGTTACTTTAACTGAATTACTTTCAATTACTTTTGGATTACTCCAATACCAAATATGCTAATAAAAGACAAAAGAAACTAAATAGGAATAAAATTATGAAATTTTGTGCAGGCTTGGGGAGTAACGGAATACATGGAACGGCAAAAATGATGTTGGCAAGCTGTTTGGATTTATTTTCATTTGGTTTCTGTCGCATTTGATGTTAGTTTTGCCGGAGATCAAAGAGATCAAAGCCAGGAGAGGAAGCTTACCACGTGTTGTGAGTCATACTTGTATTCATATTTAATTTATTTTGTCTTTTATTAGCATATTTGGTATTATAGTCATCCAAAAGTAATAGAAATTAATCAAGTTAAAGTAACCCTACCCAACCCTGTTAGGGAGCCCAATTGTAATGTATTTATTTGTATTTATTCTAGACACTTGTTCTAAAACGGGTGAACGAAAAATGAGGGGCGGAACAAACGCGGGGTGCCGAGTTGAAGTGGGGACCGCTAAAGGTGAGGGACAGACAAGGAAAGAAGAGGGGGTAAAAAGGAGTTGCGTGAGTAAATGTGTTCATCTGATATATTTTTCCCACCCTTACCTTTGGAAATATACACTTTTTTCCTTGGATTACTTTCAACGGGACCCGGACTCTGCAGGTCTGCATCAAACCTTAAGTACCGGTATCATTTTCCGTTCATTTTGCCGGCTGTGATTTTTAGACTGTGGACTTTAACGGAGGAAATTTAGTTTCAATC
Source organism: Urocampus carinirostris (assembly GCF_059441175.1). Taxonomy (NCBI): domain Eukaryota; kingdom Metazoa; phylum Chordata; class Actinopteri; order Syngnathiformes; family Syngnathidae; genus Urocampus; species Urocampus carinirostris. The sequence goes on along the minus strand of NC_142359.1, from coordinate 4,900,734 downwards.
GCAGGACTTGAAGTCGGGTTTGGGTTAAATTTGTGTTTGTGTTACATGTTTAAATGTGGGCGCATGCGGCTTATATACAGGTGCGGCTTGTGTATGTGCAAAATCGGTTTTCCTCTTAAAATATGCTGGGTGCGGTTTATAATCAGGTGCGCTCTATAGTCCGGAATTTACGGTAAAAGTCGTCATTCTCTTTAGAATCATATACTTGAAACTGATACGTGACTGCGCAGCCACGTGCGCTAATCACGTTGAGAATTTACCGGACTTATCGTTCGAAGGCCGTGCCAGAATTCCATGCTTCGATTATGTATCCTCTTTTGGTTTATCATCCTTCGGCTCTGCGCCCGACGTTTGGTCAATATGGCAATTTACGAGTAATAAGGAAATGCCTGACAATAAGCGGCAAAGGATTCCAATAGTGATGCTTTTCACTTACCGTATTTAATCGGGATATTGAGCTAACCGGACACTGTTTCAGTTGCGTTATTGTTTCTCGACATAATACTATATATATACTCTTTTAAAAGTGGATCTACAACAATGTTTTGCATTTGTTGTCAATATTTGGGCATAAACATTGAGAAGGCTTTCAAAATGAAGAACTGTAATAAGTCAGAAAATATACTGTGCTTTTAGTTTACAGTGACACTGAGTCAGTAGTGTATTGCTTTAGCAAAAGCTAAATACCGTATTTTCCGCACTATAAGGCGCACCTAAAAGTCTTATTTTTTTCAAAAGCTGACCATGCGCCTTATAATACAGTGCGCCTTATATATGGCTCAATATTAAATCGCAAGGTCTCGCAACTTACGCAACAGCCGCCGACTCGATTTTCCCCCGAACGTGGAGTAGTCCGCGGTGTATGCTGGGATTTATATACCGGCGTTTCATTGGCTAACCAATGTGTCAATCATCATTTGAATCGATCGCTATTGGCTAAAGTTATTCGGAGCCTCGGATTGGCTAAAGGGCCAAAACAAACCCTGCAATTGGCCGAAAAAGATGTGTCAATCATCCGTTAAATCGATCGCTATTGGCTGAAGTTATTCGGAGCCTCGGATAGGCTAGAGGGCCGAAACAAACCCTGCAATTGGCCGAAAAAGATGACTGAAGAGCAAGCTTGCTAAAGTACGCCATAAAGAAACATATTTCATTAGTCTGTATTTGTAAACATTTTACTCTCCTGGATTTACGACACTCACGGTTGTAAGAAGACCATGATTGCGTATCATTATTGAACGTGAGAACTTCGGTGAGTTATGCGGCTTTATATTTTCCCGGTATCTTGTTTTAGAACGATCTTGATGTTGCTGTGATGAGTTGAGCGAATTCAACTCAATTCCAAGTGTTTATTGTCATATGCACAGTAAAGTTGCGAGCGAAGAAGAAAATAGAAACTAAGGAATGGTTGGCATTTCTTGAATCCCAAGACTTTAACCTTCCGAATGATATTTGGAACGATGCATTTGAGTGACATCGTACGGACACCGCATCCGCACGTGTCTACGACACGTATTTGCTTCTTTGCAAGCTTTGGGAATGTTAAGGGGGTAATCAGTTGGACTGAATCATCTGACTGTTTTGTCAACGTTCCCATTGTAGCGCCCTGCACCCTGATGGTTTTGCGCACTGATTTGTTTTTTAGATGGGCTATGTGGCTGATGCCTTGAAGTTTTTTGTAGCATGGCATCTTCATGGTCTGGATTTTCCTTTCCAGTTTTGCTATAGTCCCTGTTTGCAAATGTAGAAGAAGATCTAGCCAGTGCTTGCATGAGTCTGACCTTTGATTTCACTGCTATGTTCTTGTCCCTCCAAATGGGTTTAGGTCTGGCAAGTGTGGCTGTTGTTTCAGCTATCTTGTGTTGTGGAATGTGGATAATAACTAATGATAAATATGTAGGCATCGGGTGAAGGTCATGGGATGACGTTGTTGCAAGAGGTCACAAGTTGATATACTGAGGGAGCCGGGGCAGACGACCTTCACAAGATTTCTTAGCTTTATTTGAGAACACTATAAAAGCCAATGTTGAACGTCTGGAACGTCGGCAACTTTGAACGTGTCCCGAATGCAATAAAGCGTGTTCCCTTTTTGCCATATCTCCTCTCTGCGTATTTTATGGGGCGACGCCCAACGACGATCTCTCCAAAATAAGTGGCGCCCGATGTGGGGCTCAAACCCACAACCCTAAGATTAAGAGTCTCATGCTCTACTGACTGAGCAAGTCGGGCCATGATTCTTGGTACTGATCCCTCTTCTGATATGACAGCTCCAATATATATTCAAATTTGGTTGAAGGTTCAAACTCTTGGTGATTGATGGTGATGTTTGTGATGATACTTTGGGTGTCTTGGTCATGACTTTTGTTTACCTTTGTGCTGATTTCCATCTCATATTGGGTTGATGCTTTGTCCAGACAATTGACCAGATCTCCAAGTTCCTGTTCTTCTCCTACTAATCGGGCAATATCACCACAAAAACTGAGGTTAGTGATGTTCTGTCCTTCAATGCTGACTCTACCTTCACGTTGGGCTTCGGTCATGATCCTCTCCAAACAATAAATGATCTAAAAATACTTTCTAAGAAAAAATCCAGCAGAACTCGGAACACTATTCTCAAAATGTGTACCAGGTAACCCGTGATTTCTGTTCACCGCGACCAATTGCCTTGTTTAACTGTTTGGCAGATTTTTAACTAATATGACTGGAAACAATTGAACAAAGCTTTAAAATGACCCAATGATCGTTTTGGCATCTTCGTTACCGTAAATTCCGGACTATAAGCTGCAACTTTTTTTCCATATGTTCAACCCTGCGGCTTATTCAGTGATGCAGCCAATTTATGTATTTTTTCTAACAGCCGCCAGCGGCGCTCGATTACAAAAGGTAAGATTTAGACCGGTGGAATATATGCGAGTGTGTTGCAAGCGTATTTTGAATAAAGGAGCGTAGTCCGACGTCTATATGACAAAGTCTCTTTCCCATACTGGGGAAGACGACTTTAATGACGTCAGTTATTAGGAGGAAGATGAGCACGGTTTACCATGATTTTTACAAATACCGTATTTTTTTAACAGGCCCGTTTCCTTGAGTTGCGAGCGTGTTCCTAGTAGCGTTTTGCTACCCTTCACAGACACGGTTTGGGATGAAGGTTATAATATTATTATTAAAGCTTTGAAAACTCTCTCGGTGTACCGTCTTTCTTTGTAAACATATGTAACCATGTATAATATGTATTTGCAACTGTATATTTTTGTAATGTATTTATTTTAGAGACTTATTCTGATATGTTTTCCACGGGCGAATCAAAAAGAAGGGGCGAATACAACGGGGGCTGATGGGAAGTGGAGTAAAGGTGACACGTGTTTGTGGACGCAGCGGACAATAGTGGATATATATGTTTCCCACCCTTATCTTTGGAAATATTTTTTTTTTTCCTTGGATTATTTTCAACGGGACCCGGACTCTGCAGGTCTGCGTCATATCTTAAGTAACCGGTATCATTTCACGTTCAATTTGCCGGCTGTTGTTTTTGGACTGTGTACTTCACATTCAGTTCTACTTACCTGGCAGGGGAGATACCATGATCATGAAGGGCTGGAGTGTCAATAAATTTGTTCAAATTCTAGGTGTGTCGGCCAGGTCAGGGCCAGGTCAGGACCTGGTAGTTACAGTTAACTATACAGCAATGCTGTCAGTTTGATTTTTGCAATTCGGAGATGGAATAAGAGCTTGCTCTGTCCACTCCACGCATCGGCCCGGTATTGCAAAACCTCCGGGAACGGTGCATTCGCACTGATCGCTGCATGACTCTGTGGCTAGGACCTTGACTCGGCCTCTTGGCTGAGAGCAAGTGTCTCGGCCCCTTGGCTTTGTAGCGTATTATGATTTGGCTGATATGGATTATTGATAAAGAACATAAAACAATAAACCTTACAAAATCCCCCCTCAGTTATAATTGCGGGACCCAAAGTCGGGTTCGGGTTAATTTCCTGATTGTGTTACATGTTTTAATGTGGGCGCATGCGGCTTATATGCAGGTGCGGCTTGTGTAAGTACAAAAGCGGTTATCCTCTTAAAATGTGGTGGGTGCGGCTTATAATCAGGTGCCCTCTATAGTCCGGAATTTACGGTAATCACTATAAAATAAAGTTTATATCATTAGCCCAAAAATTGTTTACGCGGACTTCGCTAGGTCCACTCGTCCCCGTGCACGCTAGTCATACAGCACACTCGCATGTCGCTGATTATTATTTTCCGGCTTATTCAATAATTAAACACTGTGGGTCTGTTTCCTTTGGCAGTGTGTCGCCTCATGTATTCCTCTCGGGACGGAACGTTTGTCTCTGTGGATTAGCACATTGTGCATATTTAAAGGCAACAGCATGAATTAATCAATGCCCTACAACTGGATGTACTTATCAGCAGCCAGAGCTTGTGACAGACAACTGGATCAAACCCCAAAACCCCCTGGTTGGGTTGATCACCAAAGTTTAGACACTGTGCAAATCCCGTCATGCTGAGATTCATTTTTGTCAAGAACCGGAACAGGATCAGGACCCAGACGCGTGAGGTTCTCACACAAGCCAGATATCGGACAGATGGGGTCGATACCGGACAGGACGGGACAGACAGGATTCATAATGGAACAGGATATCGAAAAAAAAAAACGGGACAAACAAGACGGGAACGAAAACTGGAGAGAATAGTAAACGGGACAAAACTAGACGGGAACGAAACAGGAAACATGTGATGAACCAGGAACGGAGACAGGAACCCAATTGCGTTCCTTAGTTTTATTTGAAAAGAGACGTGAGCTGGCACCCACGATCCAGTGATCGTTGATTGTGGGGAGCAGGTCGCTCGGGACGCGGAAGTGGCACTTCTCTGGCGAGCGATAGCGGTGTCGAAGAGGGAAAAGCAGGTCGGGTTACCCGGGGCGAAGGAGCAGAGACGTGATCAAACGGAAACGTACAGGAGTCAAAAACAGGGAGTAAGGTTCGGAAGGCTTGCCTTAGCTGGAGCTGAAGGTTCGCAACGATCGGACGCCGGTAACGGGGAGTCAGGGGGTTTAAAAAGTGGCAAGGAGCCAATCAGCGACCAGGGATGTTGGCGCCAACGGGGCAGCCGCAGGTGCCCCGAATCAGTAATCATGACAAAACCGATATTTACAAGGACTAAATAAACGGGAACAATACTGGACAGGAAATACCAACAGGAAAACAGGACTGAGTCAGAACCCACATCTTGCGGGGCAGAGGTTCGTTGACGGACTGACAAAGGAAAAATGAAAGCACTGAGCTTAAAAAGACAGAAAGAGCCATAGCTGGCGCCAATTGGGCACCATGGCAACCGTGACAGATAAGGTCAAAAAAAGCCATCATGGTGATTCCAGTTTAGCATAGAACTCTTTCAAATCAATACCACCTTCTCTCCCAGCCTATAAAAAAAACCTTAAGTACATCAAAGCAGTCCTCAGCAGGTCGAAAATAAGCCAATTTCTATGTAAATGGCTAATAAAGCAGAACTTTAACTAATGCATACGCTTCCCCATTATTGGCATGCGATAGTCTAAAATCGTTTCGTTCCTTGATGGCCGTGGTCTTATCTTCACAAGCGTTTGCTTATCCTCCCTTTTATAAGAAATGTTTCCTGCAATATTAAGCAACCCTCTCAGGAGGTAAATATCCGCAATTCAGCTGATTATTTAGCCAGCTAGGCTAATTTTCTCCATACCCGCAGAGCCGTGGCAAAGTATCCATTTCAAATAGGACTTAGGATGCATTATTGATTGACCCGTGATATTGTTCCCCCGAGAGCAAGTGCCGACGGGATATTGTTTAATATGAATGATAATGCCGAGCCTCGATTCGGAAATAAGGTCCTGGTGTCCTAGCCTGGCCTGCGGAATAAGCTCTAAGTGCCTCCATTGATAAGGTGAGATTGCAACTGAGGAAAGACTGGTGGAATCGGGGCTCAGCGATACTGTTCGACCCCTTTCAGTTTGCCTACAGGACAAACCGCTCCACCAGGGATGCCATCTCCTCTGCGCTTCACCTGAGCCTGACACACCTAGAGGAGAAGAACACCCATGTGCGGATGCTGTTCCTGGACTTCAGTTCAGCATTCAACACCATCATCCCACAACATCTGGTAGACAAAATGGGGCTTCTGGGTTTCAACACCCCCCTGCGGAACTGGCTGCTGGACTTCCTCTGTGACAGACCCCAATCTGTGCGGATAGGTCAGAACAGTTCAGATGTCATCTACCTCAGCACGGGCTCCCCCCAAGGCTGCGTCCTAAGCCCCTTGCTGTTCACCTTGATGACACACGACTGCGCCCCTAGGTCCGCCACAAACCACATCGTGAAGTATGCTGACGACACAACGGTGGTGGGCCTCATCAGGGATGACAACGACCTGGCCTACAGAGAGGAAGTGGAGCAGATGGTGGGCTGGTGCAAGGACAACAGCCTGGTCCTGAATGTTGACAAGACTAAAGAGATCATTGTCGACTTTAGGAAAAACCAGCCCAACCATGCCCCACTTTGCATCAACAACAAGGCTGTGGAGGTTGTCAGCAGTATCAAGTTCCTAGGGGTGCACATCACAAACAAACTCACCTGGTCCGTGAACACTGCATCTCTGGTTAAGAGGGCACAGCAGCGCCTGTACTTCCTGCGGAGGATGAGGAGAGCCCACCTGCCCCCACCATCCCTCATCACATTCTACAGGGGCACCATAGAGAGTATCCTGACCAGCTGTATCTCTGTGTGGTGTGGAGGCTGCAGCGCTACCGACTGGGGTAGTGTGAGGAGGGTAACGAGGACAGCGGAGAAAATAATCGGGACTACACTTCCCTCCATTCAGGACATTGGCCAGAAGCGCTGCTTATCCCATGCTAAGAACATTACCGGGGACCCCTCTCACCCCCATCATGGACTATTCACTCTGCTAGCCTCTGGGAAGAGGTACTGCAGTGTGCGGTGCAGGACCACCAGGCTCCGCAATAGTCTAGTCCCCCTGGCCATTAGACTGTTAAATGGTCAATCTAACATATAGTTAACTTAAATCTAAACGGCTGCTAATTTGACTTTTGCACTAGTGGCAGTTTTTTTATAGCTTTCCACTCCTTGCACATTTGATCTCTGCACTATTGTTACTTACAGTGTTATTACTTACAGTGTTATTGTTTACAATATAATGGTACTGTGTACCTGACTTGTTAACCTGACTGCCCATCTTGCACATCTGGTTAGCGTCTCTTCTTGCACTATCGGCACTATGGTAAATAACACAATACAGCTTTATTTATATCTGTACACTGAAGGACACTGAGGGAAACTGTGGGAGTCAGATCCATCGACATTTCGTTCTGTATACACGTGTACTAGAATGACAATAAAGTAGATCTGATTCTGAATCTGTTATTTATGGTATCGATCCGATACAAGTAAAGATAGATAGATAGATACCGTAAATTCCGGACTATAGAGCGCACCCACCACATTTTAAGAGAAAATCCGATTTTGTACATACACAAGCCGCACCTGTATATAAGCCGCATGCGCCCACATTTAAACATGTAACTCAGACACAAAATTAACCAAACCCGACTTCAAGTCCCGCGATTGAAACTAAATGTCCTTCGTTAAAGTCCACAGTCCAAAAATCACAGCCGGCAAAATGAACGGAAAATGATACCGGTACTTCAGGTTTGATGCAGACCTGCACAGTCCGGGTCCCGTTGAAAGTAACCCAAGGGAAAAAAGAATATATTTCCAAAGGTAAGGGTGGGAAAAATACATCAGATGAAGACATTTACTCACGCAACTCCTTTTTCTTTACCCAACTTTTTACCCCCTCTTCTTTCCTTGTCTGTCCCTCACCTTTAGCGGTCCCCACTTAAACTCGGCACCCCGCGTTTGTTCCACCCAACATTTTTCGTTCACCCGTGCAAAACATATCAGAATAAGTGTCTCAAATAAATACATTACAAAAATATACAGTTGCAAATACATATTATACATGGGTTACACATATTTATAAAGAAAGACGGTACACCCAAAGAGTTTGAGAGGGCAGTTAATGGTAGCAACACTCGAGCGCCGCTGGCAACCGTTAAAAAAATGACATAAATTGGCCGCATCACTGAATAAGCCGCAGGGTTGAAAGTTAGGGAAAAAAGTAGCGGCTTATAGTCCGGAATTTACGGTACATAGATTCTTTATTCATCCCCGTAGGGAAATTCACACCTCCAGCAGTATCCTTTTGTTGTTTATTAACAGATTAACAGGATGGCCTCGGGGTGCTGTGTTGTAGTTTAGCAGCGGAATGGATGACGTCACACACTAGTCAAGTCATTTTTATTTGTACAGTAATCCCTCGGTTATCGCAGTTAATGGGGACCAAAACCACCCGCGAAAAGTGAAAATCCGCGAAGTAGCCTCTTTTTTTTTTTTTATTATTTTATTTTATGATTATTATTTTTATACACTTTTCTGTTGTTTTTCAGTACTTTTCAATACATTGTAATATAATACTTCCCATTATTCCCATTAGTTTGCCATACTTTTCACTACTTTTTCCGTGATTTTCAGTATTTGTATTTTCTTCTGCTTTTCCATACTGAACCCGCGAACGTGGAACAACAAAGTAGCAACGCCCCTTCAAAAATGCTTAAAAAATATATATATATATATTTTATTATTATTATTTTTTAGACCCGCGAAGCTCTGAACCCGCGGACGTCGAACCGCGAAGTAGCGAAGTCCCACTGTATAGCCCTTAATCACAAAGAGTCTCAAAGGGCTTCACAGGGTATTACACAGACTATTTTTTCAGACTATTATGACACCATCCCCTGATCTGGAACCAACATGAGGGCAAGGAAAAACTCAAAAACCTCAACATAAGGAAAATGAAGAAACCTTGAGAAGGGACCGCACATGTGGCATCCCCCTATCAGGATTACCAGACACTAGGCCAAAAGTTCGACGTCCCTGCAGCAGATGGAAATCTTTGTGCCCAGGGTTACACCACCTCGATTCACATTGACGGATGACAAAGGGTGAGTGAGAGCACTGAGCTTAAATAGGAGGGAAGCCGATCAGTTAACGAGCCGCAGCTGGCACCCAACGGGCGGACACTATCATGGACAAAGTCACAAAAACACTGCAGGTGGCCTGTAGGATAACTGGCCAATCACGAGGTAGTAGATAAAAACGATAAACTATCAACTTTCTAAGAACACCTCAAACTATATCCTTCTTCTTCTTCTTTTTATTTTTCTTCTTCTTCTTCTTAGCATTATTTTGGCAAGGAAAAAGCCCAAAATCCACTGAAACGGGTCCTGACCCACCAGTTGATAAAGGGTCAGGATAATTCAGCACAGGGGTGTGGTGGTTGGACAGACCTGTGCCCAGTTCAAATCCCTGGTTGGCGCCCTCTGGTGGAGAGAACCACATCCTGACAGTCTATATCAGGGGTGTCAAACTCATTTTAACTCGTGGGCCACACGATAGGAGAAACATTCCTTCGGGGCCGGACTGGTAGATTAAAGAGAAAGAAAAAGAGATAAAGAAATAAGAGAAAAAGGGAGGGAAAAAAGAGAGTGCGGGACAAAGAAAGAAAAAGAGAGAGGGGGAGAGAGCCTGAGAAACAAAAGATAAAAAGTTATGAGAGAGGGGGAAAAGAAAGGGAGAGGAAGAAAGAAATCCAAAGAGAAATAGAAAGCGCGAAGGGTATGAAGAGAGAAAGAGAAAAGGGAAAAAAGGAAGTTATAGCAAAAGATGTTAAAAGACACAGAGAGAGAAAGAGACAAAGAGCGACAAAGGAAGAGAAAAAGAGAGACAGAGAAAGAGAGAGAGACAGAGAAAGAGAGTGGGAGAGAAGGGGTGGAAAAGAAAGCGAGAGAGAGAGAGAGAGAGAGAGAGAGAGAGAGAGAGAGAAATAGAGAGAGAGAGAGAGAGAGAGAGAGAGAGAGAGAGAGAGAGAGAGAGAAGAGAGAGATAAATAAATACAAGTACAGTGTCTTTGTGAGAGGCACCTGGCTTTGGCAACACAGAAAGACAGAAGGAGAGAAAAGAGAAAAGAAAGCGCGAAGGGTATGAAGAGAGAAAGAGAAAAGAGAGAAAAGGAAAAAAGGAAGTCAGAGCAAAAGAAGTAAAAAGACACAGAGAGAGAAAGAGACAAAGAGCGACAAAGGAAGAGAAAAAGAGAGACAGAGAAAGAGAGAGAGACAGAGAAAGAGAGTGGGAGAGAAGGGGTGGAAAAGAAAGCGAGAGAGAGAGAGAGAGAGAGAGAGAGAGAGAAATAGAGAGAGAGAGAGAGAGAGAGAAAGAGAAAGAGAGAGATAAATAAATACAAGTACAGTGTCTTTGTGAGAGGCACCTGGCTTTGGAAACACAGAAAGACAGAAGGAGAGAAAAGAGAAAAGAAAACGCGAAGGGTATGAAGAGAGAAAGAGAAAAGAGAAAAGGAAAAAAGGAAGTCAGAGCAAAAGAAGTTAAAAAGACACAGAGAGAGAAAGAGACTAAGAGCAACAAAGGAAGAGAAAAAGAGAGACACAGAGAGTGAAAGAGACAGAGTGGGAGAAAAGGGATGGAAAAGAAAGAGAGAGAAAGAGAGAGGGAGAAATAAATACAAGTACAGTGTCTTTGGCACCTGGCTTTGGCAACATCAAATTGACATATTCCAACCAGCAGCTTGTTTATCTCTTGCGCTTCTCTGAGTGTTGTCTCGTGGGCCGGATTCGATCCCTTAGCGGGCCTGATCTGGCCCGCGGGCCGCCTCTTTGACACCTGCGGTCTATATGTTAAATTTAAAGTTTTACAAAGAAAATTCGGGGCAGTGGTTAGCACATGTGCGGCACAGTTCATGTCTTGGGAACCTCCTGCGTGGGTTCAAATCCAGCTCCAGACTTCCTGTGGGGAGTTTGTATGTTCTCCCCGTGCTTGCATTCCAAAAACATGCATTTCAGGTGAACTGGCCGGTCCAAATTGTCCCTAGGTGTGAATGAGCGAGTGAGTTGTCTGTCCTCGTGTGCCCTACGATTGGCTGGCAACCAGTTCAGGGTGTCCCCTGCCCACTGCCCGATGATTGCCGGGATGGGCTCCAGCACCCCCGCGACCCTACTGAGGATAAGCGGTGCAGATAATGACATGAGATGAGATGAGACAAAGAAAAAGCCAAGTTTGTACAAGTTATCGCTAAGAAATATGCTTTTTATTAAGATTCTTAAGACCAATTTTCTTCTTCTGGAAATCTCAACCGCATGGTTTTGCTCACAGACTGATGGCCTTAAGCATCGTAAGCAGTACATCACAGGCAAGGACTTATCCGTTAATGACGCTTTATTGCTCGTCCCGAGACTGGAACGCTTCCCGAGACGTGACGAGATGCTAAGTTTTGTGTCGCCGGCGCACATGTCACCGCACGCCGTTTGCTCATTAGAACCGGTCAGCTTAATTCTGCAAACCTCCGTCCAGGCTGTCCCGTATTTTGAATGCTGCGGCAAATTACAAATAAGCCTACAAAATAAACACAGTTGAACAGCAACTGTGAAATAGCAAGATATGTTCAGTGTTCAGTGTGTCCTAGACGCTTCATTTTTGCTGGGGACGCATAGTCTCGAATCAACGTACGTCCCGGGACGCAACTTTTTTGGACACAAAATTGACATTATTACCCGATTACAGTGGAACCTCGGTTCTCGACCATAATCGGTTCCAGAACCCTGTTCGAAAAGCGATTTGTTCGAACACGGAAATCATTTTTCCCATTACAAATACGGTATTTTCCGCACTATAGGGTGCACCGGGTTATAGGGCACACCCCCAAAAAACAGTTTTTGGTCCTATATCTTCCATAGATAAGGCGCACCGGATTATAAGGCGCTACAATGGGAACGTCGATAAAACAGTCAGATGATTCAGTCCAACTGATTACCCCCTTAACATTCCCAAAACTTGCAAAGAAGCAAATACGAAAGTGCGAATGCGGTGTCCGTACGATGTCACTTAAATGCGTCATTTCAAATATCATTGGGAAGGTTAAAGTCTTGGAATTAAAGAAATGCCAACCATTCCTTAGTTTCTATTTTCTTTTTCGCTCACAACTTTACTTTGCATAGGACAATAAACACTTGGAATTGAGTTGAATTCACTCAACTCATCACAGCAACATCAAGATCGTTCTAAAACAAGATACCGGGAAAATATAAAGCCGCATAGCTCACCTAAGTTCTCACGTTCAATAATGATACGCAATCATGGTCTTCTTACAACCGTGAGTGTAGTAAATCCAGGAGAGTCAAATGTTTACAAATACAGACTAATGAAACATGTTTCTTTATGGCGTACTTTAGCAAGCTTGCTCTTCAGTCATCTTTTTCGGCCAATTGCAGGGTTTGTTTCGGCCCTCTAGCCTATCCGAGGCTCCAAATAACTTCAGCCAATAGCATTCGATTTAACGGATGATTGACACATCTTTTTCGGCCAATTGCAGGATTTGTTTTGGCCCTCTAGCCAATCCGAGGCTCCGAATAACTACAGCCAATAGCGATTGATTTAACGGATGATTGACACATGTTTTTCGGCCAATTGCAGGGTTTGTTTCGGCCCTCTAGCCTATCCGAGGCTCCGAATAACTTTAGCCAATAGCGATCGATTCAAATGATGATTGACACATTGATTAGCCAATGAAACGCCGGTATATAAATCCCAGCATACACCGCGGACTACTCCGCGTTCGCGGGAAAATCGAGTCGGCGGCTGTTGCGTAAGTTGCGAGACCTTGCGATTTAATATTGAGCCATATATAAGGCGCACTGTATTATAAGGCGCATGGTCAGCTTTTGAAAAAAAATTAAGACTTTTAGGTGCGCCTTATAGTGCGGAAAATACGGTAATGTCAATCGTTTTAATCCGTTCCAACACCCTGAATGTTTACCTTTGTTTACCTTTAAGACACAAATAATAAATAAATAAATTTAACCCAGGCTAAACATACGTTCGCGTTAGCGTAGTCTTCGGTACGAAAGATTACGCTAACATGAACATGAAAAAATTTAAAAAAAAGGATAAAGAAAAGAATTATGAATAGGATTTCTTACCTTTGTGGTGGTCAGCAGAAGGCGCAGATGGACGGTGAGAGAGATGGAGGAGGAAGGAAAATGATTGTTTGGAAGGATGATGATGTATTTGGGGTTAGGGTTAGGGTTCTGAGTCTGAGTTGCTGATCTTTGTGCATCTGCTGGAATGGAATGAAACAATTTCTAATGCAGTTTCCAAAATTTGACCTGAGTTCCGATTGGGATAAGTAACCTTCCCACTAGGATGCAACTAATAAGTAATTAGTAGTCTGTTGTCATGATTACTGATGCGGGGCACCTGAGTCTGCCTCTTTTTTAAACCCCGGCTTTCCTGTCAAAATTTGTTGGATCGTTTGTGAACCTACGCTACATGCTAGGCAAACTTTTGTGACTCCTGACTCTATCCTGCCTCGTTAGTAGAGTATGTCGAGAACCGGCTTCTTCGGCTCGGCTCACTAAAAGGAACCGGCTCTTTCGGGTCCTAAACGGCTCTTCGGGTTGTTTTTGCTTCTTTAATCCCAACATGACCAAGTATTAAGTAAAATTATACACAAAATGACTTAAAGGAAGGGGGAGAATAGAACAAAAAAGAAAAAAAATAGCAAAATGAAAAAGGAGTGAAAAGCTGAGAAAAAACAAAAAAAAGGAAGAGAAAAAAAGAAGGAAAAATTTAGAAAAAAGCCAGAAAAAAAGAAAAGAAAGACATGTAGGAAAAAAGTAAATAGAGAACAAAAAGAAAAAAGGAACAGCTCGGGAAAAAATAAACACAATGAGATTTTTTTAAAGGAATGGAAAAAAAAAAAAGAAAAAAAAAACACGGAAAAAAGAAGAAAAAGTTTGTGTTGCATTCAAATAATTTCCAATTATATCAACATTGTACTTCCACTAAAAAAAATGTGATTAAGTACTGTTCTGTATCATGCAACCGACTCAATAAGCCCCCAAAAATGTTGATATTATGCGACAAAATATATCAGGAAATAAAAAGAAATGGATATCTTGTGAAAGAATTGTAAGAACAAACGACGAGTCAATTCATTCAAAAGAGAAAAATAATTTTGCATTGCCGGAAACTACTGTATTTTCCGCACTACAAGGCACACCTAAAAGCCTTTATTTTTTTCAAAAGCTGACCATGCGCCTTATAATACAGTGCGCCTTATACATGGATCAATATTAAGTCGCAAAGTCTTCCAACTAACTTGCTGCCGCCGACTAGATTTTCCCCCGAACGCCAAGTAGTCCGCGGTGTATGCTGGGATTTATTTACCGGCGTTTCATTGGCTAACCAATGTGTCAATAATCATTTGAATCGATCACTATTGGCTAAAGTTATTCGGAGGTCAAGGGGGCGGATCCTTTTTATCATTTACAGGCTGGCATTGGCTTAAACGGCAACACAAAGCCTGCAATTGGCCGAAAAAGATGAATGTGTATAGCACATGGTTGACGGCATACAGAAAGCATTTTTTACTATTCTGTATTTGTAAATATTTTATTCTCCTGGATTTACTACACTCACGGATATAAGAGGACCATGGCTGCACATTATTATTGAACACAACGATTTCGGTGAGCTACTTCGGCTATATATTTTCCCTGTATCTTGTTTCAGACTGAACTCGATGTTTCTGTGATAAGCGGTGCAGATAATGGATGGAATGGAGTGTCTATTTTTAAATTCAACTCAATTCCAAGTGTTTATTGTCATATGCACAGTAAAGTTGCGAGCGAAAAAGAAAATAGAAACTAAGGAATGGTTGGCATTTCTTGAATCCCAAGACTTTGACCTTCCGAATGATGGAACGATGCATTTGAGTGACAACGTACGGACACCGCATCCGCACGTGTTCTCAACACGTATTTGCGTCTTTGCAAGCTTTGGGAATGTTAAGGGGCCAATAAGTTGGACTGAACTATCTGACTGTTTTGTCCACGTTCCCATTATAGCGCCTTATAATCCGGTGCGTCTTATGTATGTCAAATATAGGACCAAAAACTATTTTTTCGGGGTGCGCCCTATTACCCGGTGCGCCTTATAGTGCGGAAAATACGGTAAATGTAACTTGATGTGAAGTTTTGGACATGTTTCATCATGATTTATTTGCCACATTTGGGATTATGGTTGCTCACTGTTGTTTCAAGCGTTGCTTGCCGACTTTGTGTGAACGCTCAGACCCCTGGAAAATTACAGGGAACATTGATCATAGTTAAGTTTTTATATGACCATTTAGGACAGGGGTGTCGAACTCAATTCGACACAGGGGGCCACAGGATAGAACAAACATTCTCTCGGGGGCCGGACTAGTAGATTAGAGAGAGAGAAAGAGAAAGAAACAAGACATAGCGAAGGAGAGAAAAAGAGGGTGGGACAAAGAAAGGGAGAGAGAAAGAGAGAGAAAGAGAGAAAAAAGAGAGAGAGAGAACGTGGAACGTGAGAAACAAGAGATAGAGACAAATAATGAGAGAGGGGGAAAGAAAGAGAGAGAAAGATATCCAAAGAGAAATACAAAGAGAGAAGGAGAGAAAAAAGAAGGAGGGAGAGAATGGGAAAAGGAGAGAATGGGAAAGCAAGAGAGAGAGAAAGAGACGAGAGAGAGAGAGGGAAAAATGAGAGAGCAAAATAAGAAAGAGAGAGCAAAATAAGCTAAAAGACAGAGAGAGAACGAGACAAAGAGAAACAGAGAGAAAAAGAGTGACACAGAAAGTGAAAGAGAGAGACAGCGAGAGAGAAAAAGGGAGAGGAAAAAAAGCGCGAGAGAGAGAGAGAAATACAAGTACAGTGTCTTTGTTCGAGGCACCTGGCTTTGGCAACATCAAGTGGACATATTTCAACCTGCAGCTCGTTTTTCTCTTGCGCTTCTCTGAGCGTTGTCTCGCGGGCCGGATTCAATCCCTTAGCGGGCCTGATCTGGCCCGCGGGCCGCATGTTTGACCACCCTAAATTTTAGGAACTCACCAAGCAAATGATGTTGACATGCATGGAAATCCAGTTGCCTCGACAGACCACCTCAAACGCTTATCGATGAAACCATAATTGTGGATTTTGCTCTCCCTCTGTGGCTCAGTGTTGGCTCACAAAGACCATAGGAATAATTATTATTTCAGGAGAACAAATATTACCCCTTGGGCTCCAATTATTTTCATGCATTGGCTCCTTCACTGTCTTTGGTTTAAAAAAAAAAAAAAAGCTTTTTCATCAACCCTGTTTGTACAAAACAGGATGCGTCACGGAGCAGAGTCGTGGAGATGCATACGAAAAGAAACAGGAGGGCGGCGCTCGGTCGGATTTCGGAATTTGCACCGTTTGGAATCGGCTGTTTGTACGATAGTGGAGAAGAAGAATGAAGGAATAGAAACTAGAAATCCAAACCTACGCGGCTATCGAAGCCCGAACCCACCCGAGCCCGACAAATAACTTGATTTAAGGCACAGGTGCAAACAGGCGGCCCGCGGGCCAGATCAGGCCCGCTCAGGGATTGAATCCGGCCCGCGAGACAACGCTCAGAGAAGCGCAAGAGAAAAACAAGCTGCTGGTTGAAATATGGCAACTTGATGTTGCCAAACCCAGGTGCCTCGAACAAAGACACTGTACTTGTATTTAGTTCTCTCTCTCTCTTTCTTTCTGCCTTTCTTTCTGCCTTTCTTTCTTTCTCTCTTCATACCCTTCGCGCTTTCTTTTCTCTTTTCTCTCCTTCTGACTTTCTTTCTGTCTTTCCGTCTTTTTGACTTTCTTTCTTCCTGACTTTCTTTCTTTTTGTCTTTCTTTCTGACTTTCTTTCTGACTTTCTTTCTTTCTTTCGTTCTTTCGTTCTCTCGTTCTTTCGTTCTTTCGTTCTTTCTTTCGTTCTTTCGTTCTTTCTTTCTGACTTTCTTTCTTTCTTTCTGACTTTCTTTCCTTCTGACTTTCTTTCTTTCTGACTTTCTGTCTTTCTTTCTTTCTTTCTTTCTGACTTTCTTTCTGTCTTTTTTTCTGTCTGTCTTTCTTTCTGTCTTTCTTTCTGTCTTTCTTTCTGTCTTTCTTTCTGTCTTTCTTTATGTCTTTCTTTCTGTCTTTCTGACTTTCTTTCTGACTTTCTTTCTTTCTTTCTTTCTTTCTTTCTTTCTGACTTTCTTTCTTTCTTTCTGACTTTCTTTCTGACTTTTTTCTTTCTTTCTTTCTTTCTTTCTTTCTTTCTTTCTTTCTTTCTGTCTTTCTTTCTGTCTTTCCTTCTGTCTTTCTTTCTGTCTTTCTGACTTTCTTTCTTCATACTATTCGCGCTTTCTTTTCTCTCCTTCTGACTTTCTTTCTTCATACTCTTCACGCCTTCTTTTCTCTTTTCTCTCCTTCTGACTTTCTTTTTCTCTTTGGAATTCTTTCTTCCTCTCCCTTTCTTTTCCCCCTCTCTCACGACTTTTTATTTTTTGTTTCTCACGCTCTCTCCCTCTCTCTCTTTTTCTTTCTCTTGAATCTACTAGTCCGGCCCCCGACAGAATGTTTGTTCTACCGTGTGGCCCCCGAATTAAAAGGACTTTGACACCCCTGATTTAAGGTATCGAGCCCGAAGCCGACGCGAATATTCATGTTTATTTTGGGGGCTTGTTCCTTTTTTATTTGTAAGGAGATCTAAGATTCTGACTTGAACTCGAGATAGAATCTCAAACTCGAGATAGAATCTCAAACACAAGCCTGAGCCTAAACCAGGGGTGTCAAACTCATTTTAACTCGGGGGCCACTGGATAGAACAAACATTCTCTCAGGGGCCGGACTAATGAGGTAGGAAGAATGAGAAGGAAAGAAAGAAAAAAGGAAGAATGAAAAGAAAATGTGGAGAGAAAGAAAGATAGACAGAAACAAAGAAAAAAAGAAAAAAGAAACAACAAAAGAAAGAAAAAGAGAAAGAAAAAAAGAAAGACTAGTAGATTGAGGAGAAAGAAAAAGAGAAAGAAATAAGAGAAAGAGAGGGAGAGAACAAGAGGGAGGGTGGGACAAAGAAAGAGAAAGGGAGAAAGCGAGAGAGAGATAAAGGGGAGCGAGAGACAGAGAATGTTAAACAAAAGAGATAAAAAGAGAAATAGTGAAAGAGGGGGAAAGAAAGAGAGAGAAAAAGAAATCCAAACAGGAATAGAAAGAGAGAAGGAGAGAAAGAGAGAAGGGGAGAAAGAGGAGGTTGATGCAAGAGAGAGAGAGAGAAAAGACAGAGAAAGGGAAAAAAAGGAAGGAAGAGCAAAAGAAGGTAAAAAGACACAGATAGAAAAAGAGAAGAAGAGGAACAAAGAAAGAAAAAGAGAGACAGAGTGAGTGAAAGAAAGAGAGATTGAAGGTGAGAGAAAAAGGGAGGACGAGAGAGAGAGTGGAAGAGAGAGAGAAAGAAAGAAATACAAGTGCAGCGTTTGTGAGAGTCGCCTGGCTTTGGCAAAATCAAGTGGAGATATTTTAACCTGCAGCTCGTTTTTCTCTTGCGCTTCCCTCAGCTTTGTCTCGCGGGCCGGATTCAATCCCTTAGCGGGCCTGATCTGGCCCACAGGCCGGGAGTTTGACGCATGTGGCCTAAACCGAATTTTGGGCCTGGCTTAAAGTCATTTATTACCGTAAATTCCGGACTATAAGCCGCTACTTTTTTCCCCAAACCTTCAACCCTGCGGCTTATTCAGCAATACGGCCAATTTATGTAATTATGACCAAAAACTATTTTTCGGGGGTGCGCCCTATAACCCGGTGCGCCTTATAGTGCGGAAAATACGGTACTTTAAATGTGTCCCCCTCCCACAGTTACTTCAGATCGATGAGGCTCGTTTCAATAATGGTCTCGAAACAAGGTGCAAGCAAAGTTCTTTAATAACGATGGCCCAAATGACTGCAAACTAGGAAATTCCGTTCAGCCCTACTGCTAACCCAACTGAATCGCTCTGTGTGCTTGGTTGGTGTTTCTGGGTGTTTACAGTTGTTCTGTGAGCTTTCATCGTGAAGTGTCGACAGTAATTGTTTAATGATATTCCGTATAAAGTGTAATGAGTAGTATGAGTTTTGGATTTCAGTCATTTGAGTTTTTATATACTGAACCAAACTACCGTAAATTCCGGACTATAAGCTGCTACTTTTTCCCCATATTTTAGACCCTGCGGCTTATTCAGATGCGGCCAATTTATGTCATTTTTCTAACGGCCGCCATTGGCGCTCGAGTACAAAAGGTAAGATTTAGACCGGTGGAATATATGTGTAGAGGAAGACTGCAACTTCTTAGCTTGTGCACAAATTAAATTGGAAAAAAAATATCCTCATCATGCAAATTGCAAAAAGAAAGGCACATGACGTAGCTTTCAAGCTAGGAGCAAACGAGCAGTCCGATAAAGAAGGAAACAGAGCTACTGCACGTAAACTTCACTTTGCGAGCGTGTTGCTAGCGTGTTTTTGATAAAGGGAGCGTGGGACGACGTCTCAATGACAAAGTTTCTTTCCCATACTGGGGAAGACGACTTTGATGACGTCAGTAATAAGGAGGAAAATGAGGACATGTACGGTGTGGTTTTTTTAACCGACCCGTTTGCTGTGTTGCGAGCGTGTTGCTTGTAGCGTTTTGCTACCCTTCACAGGCATGGTTTGGGATGAAAGTTATAATATTATAGTTAAAGCTTTGAAAACTCTCTCAGTGTACCGTCTTTCTTTGTAAATAGATAGATAGATAGATAGATAGATAGATAGATAGATAGATAGATAGATAGATAGATACTTTATTCATTCCCGAAGGGGAAATTCACATTTCCAGCAGCATCCCTGAGCTGAGAACAATACAATAATAAAGCAAGAAGAATACAATATACAAATACCCAGTGTGACGTGCAAATACCCACTGTAGCGTGTTATATAGAATAACTAAATAGTGCTACACAGAATACATATTGCAACAAGATTCGGTAATATGCAATGTAGGTGGTGTGGTTTACTGTGGGCTTTTACTCTGCAGGGTAGAGTTAAAGAGCCTCATGGCATGAGGAAGATAACCGATGTATAATATGTATTTGCACCTGTATATTTTTGTAATGTATTTATTTGAGACACTTATTCTGATGTTTTGCGAATTAAAAAAGAAGGGCGGAGCAAACACAGGCTGACGGGAAGTGGGGTAAAGGTGAGTGAGACCTGTTGTTGCGGCGGACAATAGTGGATATATATTTTTCCCACCCTTACCTTTGGAAATATAGACATTTTTTCCTTGGATTAGTTTCAACGGGTACCCACATTTACATTTACATCTGTAAAGCCACAGCAAAACAGCCCCACAGCTTAATACTACCACCACCGTGCTTGACGGTAGACATGGTGTACTTGGGGTTAAAGGGCTCACCTTTTCTCCTCTAAACAAATTGCTGCGCATTGTGGCCAAATAGCTCGATTTTTGTTTAATCTGATCACAGAACTTTCTTCCAGAAGGTCTTATCTTTGTCCATGTGATCAGCAGCAAACTTCAGTCGAGCTTTAAGGAGCTACGTTTGGAGCAAGGGCTTCCTTCTTGCACGGCGGCCTCTCAGTCCATGGAGACGCAAAACACCCTTGACTGTGAATAATGTGAACACCTGTGTTTCAGCAGATTCTAATTCTTGGCAGATCTTCTTTTGGGTGATTCTCGGTTGAATCTCCTGACCAATTTACTTTCAGCAGCAGGTGATAGCTTGCCTTTTCTTCCTGATTTTGGCAGTAACAAAACAGTGTCATACATTTTATACTTACAAACAATTGTTTGCACTGTTGCTCTTGGGAAATGCAGCTGCTTAGGAATGGCTCTAAGCGACTTTCCTGACTTGTTCAAGTGAATATTTCCAAGCTGAGCTCCTTTGACTTTCCCATTGTAGCGTTTGTGGGTGTTTGCATCCAATGAGGCCTGTTTCAATGGCCTCAGAGAATTCACTAGCCGTAGTTACTCATTATCACTCACGCAAAGTTAAGAAGCCACGTTATGACGCTCATTTCACTGACGCAAATTTCTAAGTCACCAAAATTGCTAATTCGTGTTGCTGTACGTATATTTTTGACCCAGCAGTTATGATCACTTAATAAATGAATCACCATAATAAATGTCCACAATTGATAGGTAATCATTGGATTAATACCCATTTCATTGCGCCCTGTTTAGGTACAGCATGCACCTGTCCTCTTGGGCTCGAACCGTAGGAGTGATGGCGCTTCATGGGATAATGGCGTACAAACTAATACCAGCCGCCGTTAATCACGAGGGAAAAATAAATGCAATAGAAAAAGCGAAACCAACAGAGAGCAGCATCGACGTCATTTTTAAGCAGACTTTGTCATGATGACCGACTAATTTGACCTGTGGCCGCTCGTTTGGTGCCAGCCACTTCTGGCTTCCTGATTGGTTGCACGTCCTACTTAAGATCCGTCCTTGCTCTCGCCTGTCGTCAGTCCGTCAGCGAACCTCTGTTTTCACAAGGCAAGCATTTTTGACTCTGACTCCCGTCGGTCCCGTTTTTCACCCGTTTTCCACTCGTACGTTCCTGATTTACCTGTGTGTCTACGGCTACTACTCGTTTTTGACCCCGACCACGTTTTGATCTCCCGTCCCGGCTAATGACTCGTTTTCCTGACCACGATCACGTTTTGACCTCCTGTCCCGGCTAACGACCTGTTTTTCCATCTACCACAGTACAATCTTCCGCTACGGAAAATCCACTTCCGCATTTGGAACACGTTCCGATTCTGTGAGCGGCTTGCTTCCCGCATCCAGCGAGCACCGGGTTGCGGTCGCCGCCTTTCCTCTTTATCTCACCAAACTTGTGATTAACGCATCTGGGTCCTACTCCCGTTCTGGTCGTGACAGACTTGTTGAGAAACATGCCAAAAAATGTCATTTACAAGCACTTCACCCGAAATTAAAGCAAATTTCATTCCTTGATAACACAACATATAAATTCTGGCGTTTTTAAGGATTTCAAGCAGTCATACAAACTCTGTTTATAAAATAAATTATTTTAATTTGAATGTATTCATTTTTTATTGTCATGATTACTTCTCCATGGCGCCAGCAGCCTCGGACGCTGATTGGCTGCTGAGCTCTTTTAAACCCCTGTCTTCCTGTCAACGATTGTCAGTTCGTCTGCAAACCTCAGCTCCACGCTAGGCAAGCCCTTTTTGACTCCTGACTCGATCCTGCCGTGTTTTCCGTCTGATTTCCGGTGCCGACCTCTTTTCTGAACCTTTTTACATTTTTGCTCCTCCGTCCTGGCTATCGACCTGTTTTTCCCTCGCTCTCGACACTACCTTCGCTCGTTCCAAGCGATCTGCTACCCGTGACCGACAATCACCGGATCTTGGGTGCAAGTCCTTTCCTCCTTCTAAATAAAGCTGAAAAAACGAACGCTATTGGGTCCCGTCTCCATTCCTGGTTTCTGACATTTATGCAATCCTTGCTCTTGTCATTTTAATTCCAATCCGCCTTATAGTCCAGTGCCCCTTATATATGGAAAAATGAGCGTCTTATAGCGTAGAAAATGGGGAACTTTGCAATGACCAGACGATGTAAAGTTTCTATTTGTTAATTGAAAGCAACATGAAAGGGACAGGGCAGCACAGCGCAGTGGTTGCGCGTGTGTTCTAAGGTCTTGGGAACCTCCTGTGTGGGTTCAAATCCAGCTACTGGACTTACTGTGTGGAGTTTGTATGTTCTCCCCGTGCTTGAGTGGGTTTCCTCCGGGCACTCCGGTTTCCTCCAACATTCCAAAAACATGCATTTCAGGTTAATTGGCCGGTCTAAATTGTCCCTAGGTATGAATAAGGGAGCGAGTTGTCTGTCCCTGTGTGCCCTGCGATTGGCTGGCAACCAGTTCAGGGTGTCCCCTGCCCACTGCCCGATGATTGCTGGGATGGGCTCCAGTCCCGCCGCGACCCTAATAAGGATAAGCAGTACAGCTGATGAGATGAGATGAGATGAGAGATAAAAGGGACAGGGCAGTGGTTAGCGCGTGTGCGGCACAGTTCTAAGGTCTTGGGAACCTCCTGTGTGGGTTCAAATCCAGCTACCGGACTTACTGTGCGGAGTTTGTATGTTCTCCCCGTGCTTGCGTGGGTTTCCTCCGGGCACTCCGGTTTCCTCCAACATTCCAAAAACATGCATGTTAGGTTGATTGGCCGGTTCAGATTGTCCCTAGGAGTGAATGAACTAGCGAATTGTCTGTCCCCGTGTGCCCTGCGACTGGCTGGCAACCAGTTCAGGGTGTCCCCTGCCCACTGCCCGAAGATAGCTGGGATGGGCTTCAGCACCCCCGCGACCCTACTGAGGATAAGCGGTGCAGATAATGAATGGATGGATGTATTTATTTTTCATGCAATCCTTCCTCTTCCTGTCATTTTAATTCCAATGCGCCTTATAGTCCAGTGCGCCTTATATATGGAAAAATGAGCGTCTTATAGCGTAGAAAATGGGGAACTTTGCAATGACCAGACGATGTCAAGTTTCTGTCGGCTAATTGGAAGCAAAATAAAAGGGACATGAAAAAAAAGCATGATTTTTGAACTGTTTTCCCAAAAAAGGCAAAAACAAAACATTTGCTCATTAACGATGAAGGGGCTCCCATAACTCCCCTGTTGACTGCCGATCACTGAGATGTATGACACCTCTCAACTTGTCAGAGAGGAGTTATTTGTACTCCATTCGGCGAGGAAGGACCAGATGTCCCGTCTTAATTAGGCCGGCAGTGATGTTTTTAATGACTTCTGGCCCATTAACGTGCAAATTCAGATCCTCCTCCCGTCGTTCCTGCAGGCCTGCTGCTCTTTGTCTCTCCGATCCTGACACATTTCGAAAATTCCTGTGAAGGTGCCCGGAGAGATGCCTGTCGGTAAAGCCTGACGTCGGAGAACCCAGAAGAGGTTTCCCTCGATGTCTCCTATGTAGTTTGCGCGGGGTTTATTTATCCGAATGTAGGCTGGTGTTGTAGATATTTAATTCATGGTATATAAAGTTGAAAAAGTAGGCCATGATAGTTGCTGTGTGAGCTCCTTAAATAATAACGCAGGCAGGGAGGTTTTGAAAACGCCCTCCGAGGAATCTTCATGGATCTCTCTCCGAGGTTTAAAGTCAGACAACACCTTCTTAAGTTTCTCTTTGTTTTCAGATCCATCCCTGATGCTTTTTGTCTCCTTTTCTGTGGAAAACTTGGAAAACATCTTACCCGCTCAATCATTTCACAGGGTTCGTACAAGCGCTTGAAATCCTGTTCTCTCGGTCTCTCCTCACGACCAGGGTCATTTTTCAACACCACGGTGTCTTGATTCCACCACGGTTTTTACTACTATCACAACTTGTCCTCGGGCAGCACGGCGGTGCAGTGGTCTTGGGAACCTCCTGCGTGGGTTCAAATCCAGCTCCAGACTTCTTGTGCGGAGTTTGTATGTTCTCCCCGTGCTTGCGTGGGTTTCCTCCGGGCACTCCGGTTTCCTCCCACATTCCAAAGACATGCATTTCAGGTGGATTGGCCGGTCCAAATTGTCCCGAGGTGTGAATGAGCGAATGAGTTGTCTGTCCCCGTGTGCCCTGCGATTGGCTGGCAACCCGTTCAGGGTGTCTCCTGCCCACTGCCCGATGATTGCTGGGATGGGCTCCAGCACCCCCGCGACCCTACTGAGGATAAGCGGTGCAGCTAATGAGATGAGATGAGACAACTTGTGCTCTTCCCTTTTATTGACTCTCCCTCCCCTTGGTTCTATGCTAGTTTGTTGTCTTCCTCCTCATGTCCCAAGCGTCTTTGTCTCAGTTCCTTGTTTTTGTCAGGACCAGAATGGAAATACATACCTGTCAACCCGTATGTTTTTGCTGTACAAAGTACGTTTATCATGCATTTTAAGACATGTATGACGTACAAGAAAATCTGTACGGAAAAACGCAAATTTGTCAATTATGGGTACCATCCGGTAAACACCGACTATCACGAAACAGCAAATCAATAAAGTCTAACAAGTTCGCCGCGGTAGCCTCTATCTCGGTATAGTTTTTTTTTGTTGCAAACGAAGCGAGTGGTTTGATGCTACTATACACATGCGTCTGCCGCCTGGGGATTTCCCATCATGCATCATTCCGAAAAAAAAAAAAAATGATGTAAGATTATTTTGTATTTTGGATTTTGGTTGACAGGTATGGGAAACAGGACCCTCTTGCGTGACATTTACCACAAGTTTTAGTGGAAGAGAGAGGAAGGGCTGCGCCCATGATCCGGTGTTCGCTGGGCGCGGGAAGGAAGTCGCTCTCATACTTGGATCGTGATCCGAACACGGAATTGGATCTTCTGTAGCGAGCGAGGGCGGTGTCATGGGCGAAAAACTGGTTGGTAGCCGGGACTGGGAGAGCAAGACGGGGTCAGAAACGAGTCATAAGCCAGAACGGGAGAGTAGATAGATAGATAGATACTTTATTCATCCACGTAGGGAAATTCACACTTCCAGCAGTCTCCGTTGTTCTTTATTAACATATTAACAGGATGCCCTCGGCGTGCTTTGTTGTAGTTTAGCCACAGCGGAGTGGATGACGTCACACGCTAGGCCAAAAGTTCGACGTCCCTTACAGCAGATGGAAATCTTTGTGCCCCGGGATACAACACCTCGTGTTCACGTAGATAGCGAGTCCACCTCCTCTCCGCTTCCCGCAGGCTTTCATGTCTCCGTCTAACAGCGCTGAAGCCAGGTAGCTCCGGGTAGCTCCTCGTTAGCGTCCGGGATGCTAGACGTGAGCCATGTTTCCGTAAAACAGTAGAGTAGACGTAGTCGGGAACAAAAAGGGGAGCTGGGGTTCGAAAGCAGACGTGGTAAGGATCAAAACAGGTTCTAGCAGGAGACAAACGGGAGCAAAAACGGGACAGGTTGGAGTCAGGGTCAAAAAAGGCTTGCCTAGTATACATGGAGATTTGCAGACAGACTGACAACAGGGACAGACAGGACTGGGTTCAAATACTGACAGGGAGCCAATTAGAACTGCGGCTGTCCTGGGAGAGAAGAATGTCTTTCCTGCAAGGCTGTTGATTCAGCAAAACCAAAAATGCTAAGTCATCTTTTTTGGGAAGTTTTCACTTCTGAGGTAACTCATCTGACTGCCAGTAGAAGATGGTGTAGATGTTCAATGTTGTTCTGGCCGAGGAGAGTGAAATGTCTTTCTTGGAAAATAATATGCACAGTTAACAAAAGTGCCAAGTTGACTTATAAGGTATTTTTTCCACATATAGGTCTATCCTTCTAATTTTGCAAAACATTGTGTTGGAATTGAATGTGGCTCTGGCCAGCAAGAGGTGAATGTTTTTCTGGAAAAAGTACATAGGTCATTTTTTCTGGCACTTTCACCTTTAGAGTTCTGCCCTGGGAGAGAAGAATGTCTTTCTGAGGAGGCTGCTGATTCAGCAAAACCCAAAATGCCAAGTCAGCTTTTTGGGGGCATTTTTCACATCTAATGTGACCAAATTTACTGCCTGTAAAAGATGGCATTGATATTCAGTGTTGCTCTGGTCAGGGAGAGCGGAATGTCTTTCCTGCAAGGCTGCTGATTCAGCAAAACCAAAAAAATGCTAAGTCAGCTTTTTTGGGAAGTTTTCTCATCTGAGGCAACTCATCTGACTGCCAGTAGAAGATGGTGTTGATATTCAGTGTTGCTCTCACCGGGGAGAGTGGAATGTCTTTCTTGGAAAAATAATACAGAGTCGGCAAAATCAAAAGTGCCGAGTCGACATTTTTAGGCATCTTTTCACATATAAGTCAACCCCTCTAATTGTAGCAAGAAATTGTGTGGTTCTGGCCATGAAGAGGGAAATGTGATCCTGGAAAAACTGCTCTATCGGCAAAACCAAAAGTTCTGAGTCATTTTTTCTAGCATTTTCACTTTTAGAGTGACTCACCCGATTGCTTGTGAAACATTATGATCCTGGCCAAATTGTTCTGTCCTGGGAGAGTGGAATGTCTTTCTGAAAAGGCTGCCGATCAAGCAGTGTACTCCATCAAAAACGGCCGAATTAATGACGTTGGAGTCACTGGGAAGCCTTTTTCTCAAGTCCTTTAGTTTTCTCCTATTGGCCAGCTTCTACCCGAATAATGGCGTACCGACTCCTCCCATGGGTGCGCCAAGGAAGCCCCCTGGGCTCCACCATCTCGTACAAGAGTCCCGATGTCTGGGGTACTCAAACCAACACTGAGCATTTCTACGTCATCAGGGCCTTTCTGCGTCACCAGCGTCTGGATGTGCTGATGATCTTATCACCAGGGTGCCCTGACCTCGCACCACAGCCCAGTCAGTGAATATATTTTGCATTAAATGTAATTTGTATTCAATTGTATAAAATCCTTTATCGTCCAATGTATAAAATCCTTCACAGGTGATCTTATATTAGTTTCGACTTTTTTGAGGACGGATAAGGTGAAAAAGCGAAGCCGTTCCTTCCCAAAAGAAGAACTCTCGGCACCTCAAGGTAAAGGAAAGCGAGTTTCTGAACAAATGTTATTGCTTGCTATAATGAGGGTATAAAATGTTATTAATATTTGAAGACAAGCCCTATTTTTCATTTCTGAAAGCCACTGTGGGGCTTCTTTTCAAAGGGTTTCACTCAAAACCCAATGGGAGATTCAATCGACTTTAATCTTGCATTCGTTTGAAAATTTGAGCCCATTAGTTAACTTTGCCTTCTCCGCGCGCTTTTTCATTGCATTTCAATGAAGCCGCTTTCCCGTGGTGTTAAAACACTAATAGTTGCTTCAAATGGCAAATGAGAGCGTGGACGGGAGCGTGAGGGCGGAAAGGAAGCAGGAGACGGAAGGAAGGCCGGGTTAAAATAGACGTTTTGAAGTGGGCACTCTATTAGGTAGACCTGCAGGGTAGACTCAAAAAAGGTGCTACGTGGATTTAAGAAAATCAAATATTAGCCATAAATATGATAAGTGAATAGTATCCATGCATTTATCCAGCAGGAGTGTTCTGAACCTCCAGTAAAAGTATGCAATAGACCAGGGGTGAGCAACTACTGTATTTGGAGCCGGATCGCGGTATGAAATATATGGCCACAGGGCCGATTCCGAAGATAAATCAATTTTGAAAATAAATGGGTGAATGCATTTCTAATTTTAGTGTTTTAATAAGACTAGTCCCATTAAAATAATTTTGAAACACTCACAATAAAAGCAAAATAATATATTTGTCATGATCCAGAACAGGATCAGGACCCAAACGCGTGACTTTACTCACACAGGCCTTTTATTTTACGGGAAATGGGGAGTCATGCGCCTTAGGCAGCAGTCTGGCGTGAAAAAATAGGAAGCCAGAGGCCGACGAGATCTATACCAATTGCCCGAGCAGTATTCGGACGGAGCGGGTCGATACCGTACAGGAAGGGACAGACAGGATAGATAATGAAACAGGATATCGAAAATAAACAGGACGAACTAGACGGTAACGAAAACTGGAGAAAATGATAAACAGGACAAAAATAGACAGAAAGAAAACTGGAAACTGAAATTAAACAGGACGACATAAACGAGAATAATACCACACAGGAAATACCAACAGGACCGAGTCAAACCCATGTCTTGCGGGGCAGAGGGTCGTTGACGGACTGACAAAGGAAACATGAGAGCACTGAGCTTAAATAGACAGAAAGCCAAGGCGGGGCCGATTGGGCGCCATTGCAACCGTGACAATATTAGGGCTCTGTTTTCAGTACTAAATTTGATGATTATTTTTTTCTTTTAGTATTTTTGGAGTATTTCTGCAGTCAGGTTTTGGTAGTATTTCTTTTATATTTTTGTAGTATTACTGTAGTTTTATTTTTGTAGTAATTTTGTATTTGTTCCATTATTCAAATTTTTGTGGTATTTCTGTCGTATTTTTTGTAGTAATTCTCTCATGTTTTTGTAGTTTCACTGTAGTTTTCTATTTTTAGTATTTGTTTCTATTTTTTCCATTATTTAATTGCT
Source organism: Urocampus carinirostris (assembly GCF_059441175.1). NCBI lineage: Eukaryota > Metazoa > Chordata > Actinopteri > Syngnathiformes > Syngnathidae > Urocampus > Urocampus carinirostris. The sequence goes on along the minus strand of NC_142359.1, from coordinate 4,871,713 downwards.
GCATTTTTTTAGTATTTCTGTAGTATTTCTGTCATATCTTTTTAGAATTTCTGTTATATCATCTTTGTAGTACTTCTGTTTTAATATTGCTCCAGCAGAATATCTTATTGTAGTATTACTGTAGTGGTATTTTTGAAGTATTTCTATGTTAGTATGTTTATTGTATTTGTGTAGATTTTTTGGAGTATTTACATAGGTTAAATGATCCAACCAACACACCATTTTGGAGTATTTCTTTAGTATTTTGGTCATAGTACTGTGGTTGGACTTTTGTGGTATTTCTGTTGTAATATTTCCCTACTAGTATTTTCACAATTATAGTCAGGTCCATGTTTTTGTATTTTCATATTTATTGGTTTTATGTATTTGTACTATTTATGTTGTAACATTTCTGAAGCAGTATCTCTATAGTATTACTGTAATGGCATTTTGTTGTGTTTCTGTATAAGAATATTTGAAGTATTTAAATAGTAGTATGTATCTTGTATTTCTGTAGTATTTTTGTAGTATTTACATAAATTAAGGGATCCAGCAAACAAAACAACCAACCAACCAACCATTTTTGAAGTACTTACTATCATTTTTGTTATATTACTGTGGTTGTAGTGTTGTGCTATTTCTGTTGTAATGTTTCTCTACTAGTATTTAAACAATTATAGTGTTACTGTAGCTGTCAGGACCAGAATCGAAACAGGACCCACTCGCGTAGCGTTTACCACAAGTTTTATTGAAGGAACGAGGAAGGGGTGCACCCACAATCCGGTGTTCGCTCTCGTACTCGGATTGTGATCCGAACTCGGAAGTGGATGGCAGTGTCAGGGGCGGAATACTGGTCGGTCGCCGGGATTGGGAGAGCAGGACGTGGTCGGAAACGAGTCGTAAGCCGGGGCGGGAGAGCATACATGGTTGGGATCAATAACGGATCGTGAGTCGGGACGGGATAGCAGACGTGGTCTCGATCAAAACAGGTCGTTGCGGGAGACAAACAGGAGCAAAAAACGGGACAGGCGTGAGTCAGGGTCGAAAAAGGCTTGCCTAGTATACACTGAGGTTCGCAGACGGACCGACATCAGGGGATTGACGGGACGGGGTTCAAATAGTGACAGGGAGCCAATCAGAACCCGCGGCGGCTGGTGCCAAATGGACGTGATTCACGTCGGCAATCATGAGCATTATTAGCATTATTTTTTGTTTTGTTTTTAAAATATTTTTTTTCAGAATGAATTCCAAATCATCTTCAGGTCTGTTTTAAGGCACTAAATTTAATATTTAAATTTGTACTATTTTTGCAGTGTTCCTGTCGTAGTATTTTCTTTGTAGACACACAAAGAGACAATAGGGACATAGTTGGCACCAGAATTCCTTATTATTAGCTCTACTTTAGCTTTACTTTTTTCGTTTGGCGGGCCGAAAGAAAAATCCTGGTGGGCTGCTTGCAGCCCTTGGGCCGTGGTTTTCCCAGCCCTGCATTAGACGCACGGTAACAAAAAAAGGAACGTTTGCAAGCTAAAACTTGTAACTAGCTTTGACATAACCAGGCTAATTGCTAAAGTATGGAAACCTGAGAGGTCAGAACGATGAAGATAAGAATAATCAAAAAAAAGAATAAAAAGCAAAGGGGCCTGAATTATTCCCTCTGATGTCAGGTAGACTCGGGAAATGAGAGTCTCTAATTACCCGGAATTATCGGCTTCTCTGTTCTATTTCTTTCAGGAACCTGTCTCACCTGCTTCACTTGCAATAGAGGAGACAAACCATGTCCACCTGAATTTGAAAAAGTTCCGATATGCCTTGGTAGCATATCTACGACGAGCAATTATCAAGTGTAAAGAGTGTAATAATAACTTTTGTTTTACTGAAATTCCTGCTGAAATATGTTGTATAGTTTTTGTGTAAGTGTCCTGCAATGATGAGTCCAACAGTGCCACCTGCTGGTATGGGGTAAGGTTTGTTTTGGCTTTTGACATGTGACTGGGAGGCGAGGTTTGTTGGCAGTCAACGGTAAGACACGATTTCTTGGTGCGCCGAAAAAAAGTTAATTTTAAACATTAAAACCACAGCTGACAAATCTCTCAACATGCACAATAATGCGATTGATGTTGTCAAGCTGTTTTGATTTATTTTCGTCTTGTTTCTGTCGCCTTTTATGTTAGTTTTGCCGGACGTTGCATGTTGTGCTAAAAGGCTAATTCCCCTTATAGAGATCAAAGAGATCAAAGCCAGCAGAGAAGCTTACCGTGTGTTGTGACTCATTCATTTGCAGGTAAATTTTGTGCAGGCTTGGGGAGTAACGGAATACATGGGACGGCAAAAATGATGTTGGCAAGCTGTTTGTATTTATTTTCATTTTGTTTCTGTCACCTTTTATGTTAGTTTTGCCGGACGTTGCATGTTGTGCTAAAAGGCTAATTCCCCTTATAGAGATCAAAGAGATCAAAGCCAGCAGAGAAGCTTACCATGTGTTGTAACTCATTCAGTTGCAGGTAAATTTTGTGCAGGCTTGGGGAGTAACGGAATACATGGGACGACAAAAATGATGTTGGCAAGCTGTTTGGATTTATTTTCATTTTGTTTCTGTCGCCTTTTATGTTAGTTTTGCCGGACGTTGCATGTTGTGCTAAAAGGCTAATTCCCCTTATAGAGATCAAAGAGATCAAAGCCAGCAGAGAAGCTTACCATGTGTTGTAACTCATTCAGTTGCAGGTAAATTTTATGCAGGCTTGGGGGGTAACGGAATACATGGGACGGCAAAAATGATGTTGGCAAGCTGTTTGTATTTATTTTCATTTTGTTTCTGTCACCTTTTATGTTAGTTTTGCCGGACGTTGCATGTTGTGCTAAAAGGCTAATTCCCCTTATAGAGATCAAAGAGATCAAAGCCAGCAGAGAAGCTTACCGTGTGTTGTGACTCATTCATTTGCAGGTAAATTTTGTGCAGGCTTGGGGAGTAACGGAATACATGGGACGGCAAAAATGATGTTGGCAAGCTGTTTGTATTTATTTTCATTTTGTTTCTGTCACCTTTTATGTTAGTTTTGCCGGACGTTGCATGTTGTGCTAAAAGGCTAATTCCCCTTATAGAGATCAAAGAGATCAAAGCCAGCAGAGAAGCTTACCATGTGTTGTAACTCATTCAGTTGCAGGTAAATTTTGTGCAGGCTTGGGGAGTAACGGAATACATGGGACGACAAAAATGATGTTGGCAAGCTGTTTGTATTTATTTTCATTTTGTTTCTGTCGCCTTTTATGTTAGTTTTGCCGGACGTTGCATGTTGTGCTAAAAGGCTAATTCCCCTTATAGAGATCAAAGAGATCAAAGCCAGCAGAGAAGCTTACCATGTGTTGTAACTCATTCAGTTGCAGGTAAATTTTGTGCAGGCTTGGGGGGTAACGGAATACATGGGACGGCAAAAATGATGTTGGCAAGCTGTTTGTATTTATTTTCATTTTGTTTCTGTCACCTTTTATGTTAGTTTTGCCGGACGTTGCATGTTGTGCTAAAAGGCTAATTCCCCTTATAGAGATCAAAGAGATCAAAGCCAGCAGAGAAGCTTACCATGTGTTGTAACTCATTCAGTTGCAGGTAAATTTTGTGCAGGCTTGGGGGGTAACGGAATACATGGGACGGCAAAAATGATGTTGGCAAGCTGTTTGTATTTATTTTCATTTTGTTTCTGTCACCTTTTATGTTAGTTTTGCCGGACGTTGCATGTTGTGCTAAAAGGCTGATTCCCCTTATAGAGATCAAAGAGATCAAAGCCAGCAGAGAAGCTTACCATGTCTTGTAACTCATTCAGTTGCAGGTAAATTTTGTGCAGGCTTGGGGGGTAACGGAATACATGGGACGGCAAAAATGATGTTGGCAAGCTGTTTGTATTGATTTTCATTTTGTTTCTGTCACCTTTTATGTTAGTTTTGCCGGACGTTGCATGTTGTGCTAAAAGGCTAATTCCCCTTATAGAGATCAAAGAGATCAAAGCCAGCAGAGAAGCTTACCATGTGTTGTAACTCATTCAGTTGCAGGTAAATTTTGTGCAGGCTTGGGGGGTAACGGGATACATGGGACGGCAAAAATGATGTTGGCAAGCTGTTTGGATTTATTTTAATTTTGTTTCTGTCACCTTTTATGTTAGTTTTGCCGGACGTTGCATGTTGTGCTAAAAGGCTAATTCCCCTTATAGACATCAAAGAGATCAAAGCCAGCAGAGAAGCTTACCATGTGTTGTACCTCATTCAGTTGCAGGTAAATTTTGTGCAGGCTTGGGGAGTAACGGAATACATGGGACGGCAAAAATGATGTTGGCAAGCTGTTTGTATTTATTTTCATTTTGTTTCTGTCGCCTTTTATGTTAGTTTTGCCGGACGTTGCATGTTGTGCTAAAAGGCTAATTCCCCTTATAGAGATCAAAGAGATCAAAGCCAGCAGAGAAGCTTACCATGTGTTGTAACTCATTCAGTTGCAGGTAAATTTTGTGCAGGCTTGGGGGGTAACGGGATACATGGGACGGCAAAAATGATGTTGGCAAGCTGTTTGGATTTATTTTAATTTTGTTTCTGTCACCTTTTATGTTAGTTTTGCCGGACGTTGCATGTTGTGCTAAAAGGCTAATTCCCCTTATAGACATCAAAGAGATCAAAGCCAGCAGAGAAGCTTACCATGTGTTGTACCTCATTCAGTTGCAGGTAAATTTTGTGCAGGCTTGGGGAGTAACGGAATACATGGGACGGCAAAAATGATGTTGGCAAGCTGTTTGTATTTATTTTCATTTTGTTTCTGTCGCCTTTTATGTTAGTTTTGCCGGACGTTGCATGTTGTGCTAAAAGGCTAATTCCCCTTATAGAGATCAAAGAGATCAAAGCCAGCAGAGAAGCTTACCATGTGTTGTAACTCATTCAGTTGCAGGTAAATTTTGTGCAGGCTTGGGGGGTAACGGAATACATGGGACGGCAAAAATGATGTTGGCAAGCTGTTTGTATTTATTTTCATTTTGTTTCTGTCGCAATTTATTTTAGTTTTGCTGGAGATCAAAGAGATCAAAGCCAGGAGAGAAAGCTTACCACGTGATGTGAGTCATCATTTCATTCATATTTAGTTTCTTTTGTCTTTTATTAGCATATTTGGTATTGGAGTAATCCAAAAGTAATTGAAAGTAATCCAGTTAAAGTAATCCTACCCAACCCTGGTCGCATTTTATGTTAGTTTTGCCGGAGATCAAAGAGATCAAAGCCAGGAGAGAAAGCTTACCATGTGTTGTAAGTCATCATTTCATTCATATTTATTTTCTTTTGTCTTTTATTAGCATATTTGGTATTGGAGTAATCCAAAAGTAATTGAAAGTAATCCAGTTAAAGTAACCCTTCCCAACCCTGTTGGCGGCCCCCATGCAAATGGAGTTAGAGACCCCCGCATTATGGTTTTCATTACAGACTAAACAGTATTTTAGGGTAACGCATCCCAATTAATTGAAAAGTAGGTCAAGTGTGGAGCGCCGAAAGGAACGCCAGAACCCGGTCGTCATCATCTCCAACTGCTGGCCGACTTCGTGGTAAAGCCAAAAATAATAAAGGTGCAGGCAGGAAGGCGATTTGTCACGCTCCTCGTAGTATACGTAAGAAAGGGAAATGATGAGAACGGCTTTTTGCGCCGTGAGCGTCCTTAAAACGCTTCCTCGTGTAAAACCCCCAAAAATATGAGTCGACAGATTATTTAAGCCAAAGTGTCCCGTGTATTTAAGGCTTAACGTCCTCGTGGGAGACCACCATAAATGAAACTTCATTGTTTTTTTCCTATGTTCAATCAAGCGATCCCGAAGCTCCTTCATCATGGCCGCCGCCGCGGCAACTCCCCGGCATCATCACAAGCCACCGACACAATGCCCGACTAATCCTGCGCCCGGCTTTGGGATATGGCACCCTCGTCCTCAAATGAGCAAACAAAGAAGCTTAAATCCTCTATACTGGATTAAGGAGTTAAAGGAATAATGGCGCGCAATGGATACCCGGTCTTTTGTGCTGCTTTTGGGGAACACCCGGCCGCCGGGGTCCCATCAAGCCGAGTGTCTCAGACTGTCTGAGCTCAGTCAAGCTGAGCCCATCTGTCGTGACCTTTTAGCAGTCGACGCTCTTTTGGCGTTGCCTTGAGAGTGGCCGGCACTCAAAATGTCCGCCGGCACGACTGTGACATCATCCGTTCTATGTACCGTATTTTCCGCACTATAGGGCGCACCGGGTTATAGGGCGCACCCCCCAAAAAAAAGTTTTTGGTTCTATATCTTCCATACAGGGCAGCACGGCAGCGCAGTGGTTAGCGCTTGTGCGGCACAGTTCATGTCATGGGAACCTGTCGTGGGTTCAAATCCAGCTCCAGACTTCCTGTGCGGAGTTTGTATGTTCTCCCCGTGCTTGCGTGGGTTTCCTCCGGGCACTCCGGTTTCCTCCCACATTCCAAAGACATGCATTTCAGGTGGATTGGCCGGTCCAAATTGTCCCTAGGTGTGAATGAGCGAATGAGTTGTCTGTCCCTCTGTGCCCTGCAATTGGCTGGCAACCAGTTCAGGGTGTCCCCTGCCCACTGCCTGGAGATGGCTGGGATGGGCTCCAGCCCCCCGCGACCCTAATGAGGATAAGCGGTACGGCTAATGAGATGAGATGAGATGAGATCTTCCATACATAAGGCGCACCGGATTATAAGGCGCTACAATGGGAACGTGGACAAAACAGTCAGATGATTCAGTCCAACTGATTACCCCCTTAAGATTCCCAAAGCTGGCAAAGAAGCAAATACGTGTCGTAGACACGTGGGGATGCGGTGTCCGTACGATGTCACTTGTTCCAAATATCATTCGGAAGGTTAAAGTCTTGGGATTCAAGAAATGCCAACCATTCCTTAGTTTCTATTTTCTTTTTCGCACGCAACTTTACTGTGCATATGACCATAAACACTTGGAATTGAGTTTAATTTAAAAAAAGACCCATCACAGAAACATCAAGATCACTCTGAAACAAGATACTGGGAAAATATATAGCCGGAGTAGCTCACCGAAGTCGTTGCGTTCAATAATAATGTGCAACCGTGGTCCTCTTATATCCGTGAGTGTAGTAAATCCAGGAGAGTAAAATATTTACAAATACAGGATGGTAAAACATGTTTGCTCTATGCCGTAGACAACCAAACTTGCTATTCTCATTCATCTTTTTCGGCCAATTGCAGGCTTTGTTTTGCCCCTTTAGCCTATGCGAGCCTGTAAATGATAAAAAGGATCCGCCCCCTTTACCTCCGAATAACTTTTGCCAATAGTGATCGATTCAAATGATGATTGACACATTGGCTGGGAAATGAAACACCGGCATATGTATCCCAGCATACACCGCGGACTATTTCGCCTTCGGGGGAAAATCGAGTCGGCGGCTGCTTGCCTTAGTTGCAAGACTTAATATTGATCCATATATAAGGCGCACTGTATTATAAGGCGCATGGTCAGTTTTTGAAAAAAAATAAAGGCTTTTAGGTGCGCCTTATAGTGCAGAAAATACGGTAGTATAGAGGGTAAGTTTTGGGACATTTTGTACATCTTGGATTATTTTAAAATCACTATATTGTTTACCTTTATTTGAGTACATTTTTCAAGGGAAACTGTACTCATACTCCCCTACATTAGGCTGAATTAACCCTGTTACTAAGTTACTTAAATTGCCTTCACGTGAGTACTCACATTTCTCCCTTGCTTGTTTTCTTCCTCTCCTGTTTCCCTCGAATTGTCATGATTACCGATGTGAATTACCTGTACCCGGACTCTGATTGGCTCCCTGTCCCTATTTAAACCCACTCCTGTCTGTCCCCTTTTGTCAGTCCGTCTGCGAACCACAGTTAACACCCCTACCTGTTTTTTGCTCCTGTCTGATCCCGTTTTTGATCCTGACCACGTCTACTCTCCCGTCTTGGCTTTCAAACTCTTTTTGTCCCCAACCACGTCTACTCTCCTTTCCTGGCTTACGACTCGCTTCCGACCCCGACCACGTTTTTGCTCTCCTGTCCCGGCTATTGACCCGTTTTTCCGTTCCCGGCGCCGCCATCGCTCGCCACGGAAGATCCAGTTTCGCATTCAGAGCGTGCAGCAATCACCATGGTGGGCGCAACCTTTGCTATTTCTTTCAATAAAACTTGTGAGAAATGCAACGCAAGTGGGTCCTGTCTCCGTTCTGGTCGTGACACGAATGAGAGCCAGCCATACAGCCCAAGCCCCATCTATTTAAATCCAGGCAGGTAGCAAACTGGTGAGTGTGTGTGAATGCCGACTTGTTGTTAAAAAAAAAAAAGTACCAGAGTGCATTAGCCAATTCATTGCGAAATGAAATACTAGTGTTGCCAGAAAGCCAGCCGAAAGTCTCTTGATGTCAGGTTGTGGTCATGTTTGCTAAAGGTTTTGTTATGGTTGCCATTATTATTCGCAGACTTTGCAGGATTTGTCAAAAAAGAGCGAATGACTGTAATCTCGCCACTGTTCTATGAGACCGGCCGAAACAGAAAACCGGACACAGATCGAGAAGCAGGGACGGGGTTCGTACGCGTTCCTGAAATCCTTGAAAATTCTTGAATAGTAATGTTTTTTTTCAAGGTTGAAAAAGTGCTTGCATTTAAGTCAAGTGCTTGATTTTCTTCTAATATAGGGTTAGGAACTAACTAGGCCTATAATTGTGCTACGTGTGCCTATGTATTTCTTAGATTTATATTATCACCATTTTATCATTTAACAAAGTAGTTGAATTTACCTTGATTATTCTAATCTGTTTAAAAAATAAATGCAATTTATTGTTGATTTAATAGACTGATGATTTGCTGATCTGATTGAATTGTTGTTTAAAAAAATCAGTTATTAAGACTTAGCCTTATACTTTCCGCCCAACGATCGCCGAATCACTGGCGTTTGGGTTAACGTGCATGACTGCCCCATTTCACGTAAAATAGAATCTTGTGTGAGAAACGTCACGCATTTGGGTTCTACTCCAGTTCCGGTTCATGACATTATATGTCATTATAATTTTTTAGGGTAGGCTACAATTGTAGGCTGAATGATAAAGCTTTGTCACGGTTGCCATGGCGCCCAATTGGCTCATTGACAGATTGGCTTTCCGTCTTTTTAAGCTCAGTGCTCTCATTTTTCTTTTGTCGGTCCGTCAACGAACCTTTGCTCCGCAAGACGTGGGTTTTGACTCGGTCCTGTTTTCCTGTTGGTATTCCCTGTCCGGTATTGTTCCCGTTTATTTTTTTGTCCTGTTTATTATTCTCTCCAGTTTTCGTTCCCGTCTAATTGGTCCTGCTTATTTTCGATATCCTGTTCCGGTATCGACCCCATCTGTCCGATATCAACTCGGGCAGTTAGTATCGATCTTGTCGGCCTCCTGCTTCCTATCATTTCTCGCCGGACAGCTGCCTCACGTGCATGACTCCCCTTTTCCCGTAAAATAAAAGGCTTGTGTGAGAAACGTCACGCATTTGGGTTCGCCTCCTCCTCAGGTTCATGACATTATATGTCATTATACATTTTAGGGTAGGCTACAATTGTAGGCTGAATGATAAAGCATTGTCACGGTTGCCATGGCGCCCAATTGGCTTTCTGTGTTTTTAAGATGAGTGCTCTCATTTTTCCTTTGTCAGTCCGTCAAAGAACCTCTGACGTGGGTTTTGACTCGGTCCTGTTTTCCTGTTGGTATTCCCTGTCCGGTATTGTTCCTGTTCATTTTTTGTCCTGTTTAATATCAGTTTCGTTCCCATCTATTTTTGTCCTGTTTATTATTCTCTCCGGTTTCTTTCCCGTCTAGTTTGTCCTGCTTATTTTCGATATCCTGTTTCATTATCCATCCCGTCTGTCCCGTCCTGTCCGGTATCGACCCCATCTGTCTGATATCCACTCGGGCAATTGATATCGATCTCGTCGGCCTCTGGCTCCTTATCATTTCACGCCAGACTGCTGCCTCACGTGCATGACTCCCCTATTCCTGTAAAATAAGAGATTCAGATTCAGATTCAGATCTACTTTATTGTCATTCTAGTACACGTGTATACAGCACGGAATGTCGATACATCTGACCCGCACAGTTTCCTTGAATGTACAGATATAAATAAAATGATGTATTGAGTTGGAGTATTGAGTACTAATAATATACTAAATAATCATGGCTATGTATAGTATTTTACAGTAGTGCAAAGAGTGCAAGAGGAGCAGCTAACCAGATGTGCAAAATGGGCAGTCAGGTAAACAAGTCAGGTAAACAGTAACAATAACAAATAAAAGGCTTGTGTGAGAACGTCACGCGTTTGGGTCCTGATCCAGTTCTGGTTGCTGACAAGCATAGTACTAAAAAAATTGCTAATCATTTGTCATCGACCTGAGAACAGAAAGTCTGGATCTAGCCCCCCGAGCTAAACTGACCTGCCTGTCGACTTAAGTCATTTTTGTTTCCAATGATCCTTTTTTTACCTGGTATGTTTCTATCTTCAGACGATTCCAAAATGGAGCCCGCCTTATTTGAACCCACGCGAACCGGTTCCGCAGTGTGCCGCCGATCATGGAGATTGCACATTTTCTCCGCCCTGCCGGGCCAAGCTGGTAAGCCACTGGCATCCCCCCCGTCCAAACACCTTGTTGCCAACAGCAAGGCAATTAAAGTCACAGGAAGTCATTTCTCATGCGTGTGTCTGCAGCCCAAATCTCCAATCAGGACCCTGCCTGTGAGGTGAGGCTCTCTTTGCTTTCCACAAATACCCTGCGCGGGTTCCTCCCGCCTACAGCTCCCTCCACCTTTCCACCCTCAGCTTTTCCTAAAAAAAAAAAAAAAAAAAAGACCCGATGGTTATGAAAAACTACAAAAACAAATATGTATATTTTCAATTTATCTCACCTCCCATACCTGCCTGTCCCCCCCCCACCGGGCTTGGCATCTCTCCCGGCTGCCCCTCCAACTCGGTATTTAAATTCAGAATTCCTAAGCGGATTTTCTCAATTTAGCTATACTTTTAATCTTTGGCGAAATGAGTGATGACTTCTTTCAATAAAAAAAAAAAAGATGGGGGCGGCTGGGGGGGTTCTGACAGGCTTACAGCGCACACCGGCGGATTAGTTTCCCGTGGAGATGAGGTTTTCCTTTGTGCTGCCGTGTGTCTGTTTGATGGGGTTTAACAGGAAAGCGTCGCTGCCGAAATTGGATGCAGCGGGGATGGTGGCGAGATGGCCCGGGTTCGATACTGCAACTTTGGCCTTATTTTTTTCCATTTTTTTTGCCCCCCTTCCCCCCTGGGGTCTGGAGGCTGAGCCTTTTAAAGACTCATCAAATGATGGATGGATATACAAACAGAAATTGCACTGTGAAGAATATGCACGCTCTCTGAAAAAGTCCGTATTAAATCCAACCTGCTGCAACTTTCGGACTTTGTTGTGACCGGGGACGCAACCGCATTGGTTTTGTGCGGTGTTTTTAAACTGGTGTACAAGGGCACACTAGTGAGCTGTAAGACCTTGTCTACTGTGCCACAGGACAAATTTAAGGGAGTATCTTAACCAAGTAGCACTGTCTGAAATAACGTCTGCCCGGACGCCCGGGGCGTGCATCTTTTACATCAGGTGTACAACTTACAAAACGTCTCCGCCCGGGTGGCCGACAACTTTTTCAAGAAAAAAAACAAAAAAAAACGTTTGCTTTATTCCGATTTCGAATTCTTCGTTCAGTTTGGAAATTTCGGAATTTCAGTTCGTTTGGCAATTTGCATACTCGGCAGCCGATCCGAAGCCTACATCGAATAACTCCATGCTTCCGGACTTTCCCGAGCGTTATAAGGTCGTGCATTCACATATAATTTTCCAAAGTAGTTGCACAGAGAACACAAGAAAAACGGATAAGTTGTTAGGAATCAAGCCAAAACCTCAGCCCCATAAGAGAGGTTCAAAAGAAGCTAACAGAATTGATGACGCTACAAAACGTAAACGTACATTAAAAGCATGGTGGAAAGAGGAGTTCACGTGGCTTGGAGCAGACGGCGCAACACAAACATTGCATGAATGAAGAGGAGTAAATACAGTTACATACTGATGGCAGATGGAAAACAGCCATGTCATATACATGCAATGAATGTTCTAAGTAGATTTATAAAAAACGTAATTTTAAAGTGTTGTTCTCTTATATATACCGATAATCAATCCTCAATACTTTGCAGCAATATTTTTCTTTCGCGATGAGTATTGTGTTTCAAGTTGTGAAAAATGGGGTAATTTGTATTTGATCGTACAAAATCCTTTATACCGTAATTTCCGCACTATAAGGCGCACCTAAAAGTCTTAATTTTTTTCAAAAGCTGACCATGCGCCTTATAACACAGTGCGCCTTATATATGGCTCAATATTAAATTCGCAAGGTCTCGCAACTTACTCAACAGCTGCTGACTCGATTTTACCCCGAACGTGGAGTAGTCCGCGGTGTATGCTGGGATTTATATACCGGCGTTTCATTCGCTAACCAATGTGTCAATCATCATTTGAATCGATCACTATTGGCTGAAGTTATTCGGAGCCTCGGATTGGCTAGATGGCCAAAACAAACCCTGCAATCGGCCGAGTTTAGCAATGGCGTAGCAAGTCCGCGGTGTATGCTGGGATTTATATACCGGCGTTTCATTGGCTAACCAATGTGTCAATCATCCGTTAAATCGATCGCTATTGGCTGAAGTTATTCGGAGCCTCGGATTGGCTAGAGGGCCAAAACAAACCCTGCAATCGGCCGAGTTTAGCAATGGCGTAGCAAGCTTGCTAAAGTACGCCATATAGAAACATGTTTCATTAGTCTGTATTTGTAAATATTTGACTCTCCTGGATTTACTTCACTCACGGTTGTAAGAAGACCATGATTGCGTATCATTATTGAACGTGAGAACTTAGGTGAGCTATGCGGCTTTATATTTTCCCGGTATCTTGTTTTAGAACGACCATGATGTTGCTGTGATGTGTTGAGTGAATTAAACTCAATTCCAAGTGTTTATTGTCCTATGCAAAGTAAAGTTGTGAGCGAAAAAGAAAATAGAAACATAGAAATGTTTGGCATTTCTTGAATCTCAAGACTTCAACCTTCCGAATGATATTTGAAATGACGCATTTAAGTGATTTCGTACGGACACCGCATCCGCACGTGTCTACGACACGTATTTGCTTCTTTGCAAGCTTTGGGAATGTTAAGGGGGTAATCAGTTGGACTGAACCATCTGACTGTTTTGTCGACGTTCCCATTGTAGCGCCTTATAATCCGGTGCGCCTTATCTATGGAAGATATAGGACCAAAAACTATTTTTTGGGGGTGCGCCCTATAACACGGTGCGCCCTATAGTGCGGAAAATACGGTAGTTAAATCTATAAAATCCTTCATGACATTCCTATGATTTTTGTCGACAATGTCGACTTATCGTTGCAGATCGTTGATAATGGTAATGTCATAAAACCTTTTACATCAGCCATATAGTCCCCAATTGTTCTCCTTTGTAAATATTTTGTACTACAGTGGAACCTCGCTAGTTCGCGGTTCCACTTTTGCGGGTTCAGAGCTTCGCGGGTCTAAAAAATATACCTTACCTTCTCAATAAAAGCATTTATTGACTTGACGCCATTGAGCGCGAGCTTATGTCAACTGAGGCCACGGTGTTGACACTCTTATTGTGAAGGGGAGGGGGAGGCCCTGACACAATGCTTAGTCATTGCCTCTTCGCTCCCTCCCCCCTTCAACTCCTCCTACCTCACCCCCTTCTTATGTGGCGCTCAATTTATCAAGGAGGGAACTCGGCGACGCGACGTAAGTATATTCTCTTCGGTCACATTTCATCTCAAGTTTGACTTTATTATACCAAAAGCGAGCGGTTGTTTGTACTACCTAAACCCGGCTAATTGTGTGTGGTATCGTGTATTTGTTGTAAAAGCCGTTCGATGCCGCTAGCTAAAGTATGTTGTTATTGTCAGAAAGTAGCTCTTTTACTTTCATTAAAATGAACACAGACCATTTTTTTAACTGTTGTTTCCCAAAATGCTTCACAAACACTCATCAAACATCACATTTTCACTGTTTTTATTTTCAATATGTAACCGGTAGTGTTAACCAGCGAAATAAACTACGATGGCTGCATGTGGTTGAGAGCGGTTAATACAATCATACTGAATGCTTCATAGTGGTTTCGCCGCAGTCCTATTCCGTGTACATACAACCAGTGTTCCCTCTAAGCTGCGCGCGTGCGCAATTGCGCACTGCTCGAACATTCTCGGCGCACAAGAAAATCTAGCCAGCGCACAAAAATCAGGGCTCAAAATTACTTATTAAGAAGCGACTTCAGTCAAAGTTACAGTGCATGAAGGTCAAAATACACGGGTTCCCCCGACGTTGTGTCCTAAATGCGGTATTTTGAAGTCGAGTCGAAGTAGAAAGAAGTTGAGTAAAGTTAGTAGAGTATGTCGAGAACCGGCTTCTTCGGCTCGGCTCACTAAAAAGGGTCCTGAACGGCTCTTCGGGTTGTTTTTGCCTCTTTAATCCCAACCTGACCAAACATTAAGTAAAATTATGCACAAAATGACTTAAAGGAAGGGGGGAATAGAACAAAACAGAAAAAAAATACCAAAATGAAAAAGGAGTGAAAAGCTGAGAAAAAAGAAACAAAAGGAAGAGAAAAAAAGAAGGAAAATTTTTTGAAAAAAAGCCAGAAAAAAGAAATGAAAGAAATGTAGGAAAAGGGTAAATAGAGAACAAAAAAGTAACAGCTCGGAAAAAATAAACACAATGAGATTTTTTTAAAGTAATTAAAAAAAAAAAAAAGTAAAAAAAAAACACAGAAAAAGAATAAAAAGTTTGTGTTGCATTCGAATAATTTCCAATTATATCAAGTGAATCGCCAACATTGTACTTCCACTAAAAAATGTGATTAAGTACAGTTCTGTATCTTACAACCGACTAAATAAGCCCCCAAAAAAGTTAATATTATGCGATAAAATATATCAGGAAATCATTGTAAGAAGAAACGACGTATTTAGGCTGTACAACCTTTCCAATAGTACATGAGTCAATTCATTCAAAAGAGAAAAATCATTTTGCATTGCCGGAAACTCCGCAAAATGTAACTTGATGTCAAGTTTTGGACATGTTTGATCATGAATTATCTTGCCACACTTGGGATTATGGTGGCTCACTGTTGTTTCAAGTGTCGCTCACCGACTTTGTGAACGCTCAGACCCCTGGGAAATTACAGGGAACATTGCATACATCATATTTTACAATTTTTTTTTGTTATAAGATGAATTTCACTCTCTCTCTCTACTGTATACGTTTTTTTAAGCATTTTCGAAGAGGCGCCGCTACTTCGCGGATTTTCAGTTTTTGCGGGTGGTCTCGGTCCCCATTAACCGTGAAAACCGAGGGATTACTGTATATGACTTAGAAACCCTCTGCAAATAATTGAGATTATATTTTAGAATAGCAAGTCAGTTTCTGGAGACATGCAAACCACGGATAGGGCGGCATGTACGCGGGGCTATCCAAACAGACTGACATCATTCCGTCTGAGATATTTCATGTACTATCCACAGAGTCGGCGTCTTAGGCGATAATTATGTCAGCTCCCAGACCAAATGATGTATTATTTATTTTCCAGTAACTGGCTGCTCCCTCTCCCTCTAACGACTGGCTGAGATGTGTGGCCCCTGGAGTGGTCATTAATCTGATATCTGGTCAGCCAGGGCGCAGCCCCTATGATCCCGGCCCAATCTCAGATCCTAATCCAAGGAGGAAGAGGGCTGCGGGCCAGGATTTGGAGGCCCTGGCTATCTCTCGTTCTATAATTGATAGGTTTTAGGCGATTATACCCTTCACGTGATTATGATCTATAACGATGTATTGATTGGAGCGTTGTGTTATCTAAGCAGGTTGCCTTTCGCACAGCACACACGTTGATTTTTTTTTCGATCATCGGCTATCTGACTACTGTACTGTACATAATGCTTTGGGGCTATTTTGGAGAAAAAAAGGGGTCATTGGGAAGGCATATAACCAGTGTTGGGCGCGTTACTGAAAACAAACTACCGTATTTTCCGCACTATAAGGCGCGCCGGGTTATAGGGCGCACCCCGAAAAAAAATAATTTCCTATTGTCACGAGGTGGAAGGGGTGACCGGACCAGAACGGAGGCAGGAGACAGGAAGGGAGAACTCAATTGCGTACGATCAAAGCTTTTATTTACCAAAATAAAAGTTGTCCAAAAACTCCGGCACAAAACAGAACAAAAACATTCTTACACTCAGAATGGTCAGGTACAGGTTTCCTCCGACTTAAACCAAACAGGACAAGGCATAACAGAACAGAAAAGGTATAATGAGCCACCACCCGCAATACCCGCAACCCAACCTTAAGTAGCAGCCATGTAATTAGCTGATCTGCTTCAGCTGGTGCCCAGGGGGCGGGGCAGACCGGTCGCCACGGCGACCGTGACACCTATATTTGACATACATAAGACGCAACGGAGTATAAGGCGCTACAATGGGAACGTCGACGAAACAGTCAGATAGTTCAGTCAAACTGATTACCCCCTTAACATTCCGAAAGCTTGCAAAGAAGCAAATACGTGTCTTAGACACGTGCGGGTGCGGTGTCCGTATGATGTCACTCAAATGCATCGTTCCAAATATCATTCGGGAGGTTAAAGTCTTGGGATTCAAGAAATGCCAACCATTCCTTAGTTTCTATTTTCTTTTTCGCTCGCAACTTTACTGTGCATATGACGATAAACACTTGGAATTGAGTTTAATTTAAAAATAGACACTCCATTCCATCCATTATCTGCACCGCTTATCACGGAAACATCGAGTTCAGTCTGAAACAAGATACAGGGAAAATATATAGCCGGAGTAGCTCACCGAAGTCGTTGTGTTCAATAATAATGTGCAACCATGGTCCTCTTATATCTGTGAGTGTAGTAAATCCAGGAGAGTAAAATATTTACAAATACAGAATGGTCTCCTCTATGCCATAGACAACCGAACTTGCTATTCACATTCATCTTTTTCGGCCAATTGCAGGCTTTGTTTTGCCGCTTTAGCCTATGCCAGCCTGTAAATGATAAAAAGGATCCGCCCCCTTTACCTCCGAATAACTTTAGCCAATAGTGATCGATTCAAATGATGATTGACACATTGGTTAGCCAATGAAACGCCGGTAAATAAATCCCAGCATACACCACGGACTACTTGGCGTTCGGGGGAAAATCTAGTTGGCGGCTGCTGCATTAGTTGCAAGACTTTGCGACTTAATGATGATCCATAAAAAAGGCGCACTGTATTATAAGGCGCATGGTCAGCTTTTGAAAAAAATAAAGGCTTTTAGGTGCGCCTTATAGTGCGGAAAATACGGTAGTTACAATTACGAGTTAATCCATTTAAAAAGTGATTACGTTACCCCCACAGACTACTAATTACTTGTTAGTTGCATTTTAGTGGGAAGGTTACCTATCCCAATCGGAACTCGGGTGTGATTTTGGAAAGTCATGTTTATTTATTTTTGACGCCCTTAATCACAAAAAGTCTCAAAGGGCTGCACAGATCAGACTATTGCAAACTACAGACTATTATGACACCATCCCCTGATCTAAAACCTACATGAGGGCAAATGATACACAAATATTTTCAACATAAAATATAGGTTATTCATATGCTATAGAGTAGAAGTGTGTTTTAAGCTTAGATTGAAACATTTCCAATCAGGTTGCAGATCGAATCTCAGGGGGAAGAGCATTCCACAGCACCCGGGCCCGAATGGAGAGCGCTCTGGAACCAGCTGATTTCTTCATGGATCTTGGAATCACTAGCAGACAAGCATTTTAGGAGCGAAGGCTCCGGACCGGAACATAGGGGGACATTAAATCTGAAAGATATGAGGGAGCAAGTCCATGCACGATTTGGTATACTACCGACAGAACCTTAAAATCACATCTTAAGCTAACAGGGAGCCAATGAAGTTTAGCTCAAATCGGGGTCATGTGATCAAACTTTCTTGTCTTAGTTAAAAGCCTTGCTGCAGCAT
Organism: Urocampus carinirostris; assembly: GCF_059441175.1. Classification (NCBI taxonomy): domain Eukaryota; kingdom Metazoa; phylum Chordata; class Actinopteri; order Syngnathiformes; family Syngnathidae; genus Urocampus; species Urocampus carinirostris. The sequence goes on along the minus strand of NC_142359.1, from coordinate 4,853,626 downwards.
TTTGTACCAGCTGAAGGCTCTTGATTTTGGACTTCGGGAGACCGGGGAGGTCTTTCTTGTCATTGGTCACAATTGATTGTGATGGGCTGGTGTATGCTGCCAGTCAAACAGCCATGGTGGGCATGCATAGCATTGGTCTCCAAATCAAAACAAACTCGAAAGGATAGCGGCCGCTAGCATTTAGCAGCGAGTTACATTGAAAAAAAATTCATCAATTAAATCGGACTCTGAAGAAAGTCAGAAGAATACAAAGAAATGCAGATCACCACCGAGAGCTCCATAGATTATTATCGGGTCCGGGAATCGACTGAGGCTGCGTTGGAGGAGAACGCAATAGTTATGCTGAAGGTCCAGCCTTCTGCTATGGCTAGGCTAACAACTCTGCTAAGCCACCACTGCAGTCCCTGTATCTTGCCATGGCCAGGTCCATTGGCCAAGAAATGGATTACCTAGTGCTCCAATTTGTAGAAAAACGCTACATTATGGACTACTTTATTTTAATCATTCTGGACAATTGATAGCTAGCCAGCCACTCTCTAAATCGCGTTCATCCTCTGACAGGTAAAACTCTCCAACTTCATTTTACTTTTGTAGCATGACAATAGAACCATCCATTCAAATGCAAACATGTGGTGTGTGTTATTATTTGTAGCTCTATAGTGGTTATATTCTTAAAGTTGTATAAGCTGAGTTGGAAATGATGTAATCTCGAGGGAAATGTAACTTTTGGGGGCTCACATGAAGGTTCAACGCTACTTTACAGAATGTTGCTAATCGTGGTTGGTTCTGGTCCCATTAACCACAAAAAACGAGGAATCATTGTATATAGTTTTGGGAGAGTATAACGTACCCTCATATTATGTGCTTGAGACAACGCCACCACAACAATTAACACATCTACTTTGAAGGTATACAACCCCTATACATAAACTGAAGATGACTAATATTTATCGTAACAGTTAGCGATAAGAGGATGTTGTCTCTAATGATCTGGCCTTTGTTAGTAGAAGAGTAAAACACGATATTGTAACAGCAGTAGCGTTAGCATATTTTACTAGTAACGCGATAGAGTACTCCTTGCCGAAAGAGTTTTTGTAGAGTGATTGCATGCTCCTCCTTGTGGTTTTCTTATTAGTGTAGCATTAAAAAGGTGAAAGTAAGAAAAAAACTCTTTCAAGTATGAACTGAAGTTCTATACTATTTTATATGCTGTTTTATTCCACTTATACTCAAAAATACTTGTCCTAAGTTTGACAACTCTTCAGAAGGGTGTCGTAAACCACCTTTGCTTTGGAATGTGTCTGGTTTCAGTCTGTGCAAATAACAATGACTTATCACCTCCCCTGGGGGGTAGGGCGATGACCTATCACCCTTCTCCCATTCTTCAAAGGACTACTGGGAAATTTGCATCGACGACGGCGCGGACCAATCAGCCAGAGGCTTGGTCATGGGGTGTGAACATTTCATCGGCATGGGTTATAACATGAGAAAACCCTGGAATCTCGTCGTCTTCTGCACACGATTGTAAAATTGACACAGGCAGAGACCTGATTTGTTCAACACTTTGATTTGGCTAAAAAAATTAATATTTGGACTATATTTGGCGCTCGGCTCAATAATTTCTCCGACTTCTGGACATGCTCCAACTGTAGGGGATTGGACAAGATGATGAAGATAAGTCCAATTTGTTGAATCGTCTCATACGAAGAAAGAGATGCAGGAATCAAAATGACGTAAGAGGGAGTTCTTTTTATTGATACACAATTTCAACAAGAGACTCAGCGAATCAAAGATATGCGTGTGTCTTTATAGTTTTCAACATAGCACGTGTACCCGGTTTGGCCCCGTCCCTTTTCACGCCTGAAGGCGTACATGCCCAGGGTTCCGTCCTTATTTTGAAGTGTTCTTAAGTTTATGCCAGTTTATGTCACCTTGCCCTTTGCCGTTATCTGTTGTCCTCCCTTAAGGAGGATTGTTTATACTAATTCGTCCTTCGAGACCTTCCCGAGATGTAAACAACATTTCTCCCAACTGTAAGCAAGTCTTTCTACATTTCTTTCTAAATGTATGCAAATCTATTCTACAAATGCAAGTTTATTTTCTACAACAAAGACACGTGAAGTGCCTTTGGAGTCAGATTTCAGTTCAATAAATGTTAAAACCTTACAGAACCCAAGACCCCAAAGACGGAAACGATGCATTCAACGCGTCTAAGAAATGCACGTATTTACACGCGCCACACAAGCAGCTCGACTGAGGCTGCAATTGTGACTTTTTTAATATAAAGTGTTTTCATTTTGAAATCTCCGGTACCGCCTCCAGAAGATTCACTTTTTGTCAGTTATAAGATTTGTGGCAAACGTGTCTTCTCCAGCCTGGCCATTCGTTTACGAGGCTGATATTGACCTTCCAATCTCCTTGGTATTTGGGTGGGTCAGTATCATTAAGGAGCGCTCTAATGTAGCTTTCTCTCTGAAATGCTCAAGGAGCAGACGTGACATTTCACGGTGAGCGCTGTTATGATGATTTCCGGAGATGGTAACATTTAGACCGCTATACACTTCATTCAAGTAAAAGCAGTTTACGCAGCATCTCATAATTGTAGGACAAGGCTTTCAAAGGGCGTTTTATTTTCGAGAGATTTGGGTCAGGGTCGTTTTATTGCCGCACTCGCCAACATTCTCGTTTCTCTGTCACAAGCCGGAAACGGAGACAGGAACAGGACCCAGTAGCGTCCGTTTACTCAGTTTTATTGATAAAGAGAGAAAGCAGTGCTTGCTTCCACGATCTGATGATCGACGGACACGGGTAGCAGGTGGCAGGAACGCGGAAGTGGCACTTCCGTGTCGAGCGAGGATAGACGAAGGTAGCAGGAATACTGGTCGATAGCCGGGACGGGAGAGCAAGGGCGGTATGGAGTCCAGAAAAGAGGTCGGCAACAGGTATCGGGCAGGAAGCAGGGCAAAACAGGTGGATGGTCGGGATGGAAGAGCAGGGCAGAAATGGGTCCAGAAACAGGTCGGCAACAGGTATCAGGCAGGAGAAAACAGGGCAGGAAAATGTCGGAAGGTATGGAGCTTGCCTAGCTGGGAGCGTAGGTTCGCAAACGGTCTGACGGCTTCTTCTTGGAAGCCGGGGGTTTAAAAAGAGACCAATCGGCGCTCAGAACTGTTGGCGCCAATTGGGCAGTCACAGGTGCCCCGAATCAGCAATCATGACATTCTCCAGACGACAACGTTCTCCACTGCAATTCATAACCTATCCAACACATATTTTTCCCCCTTTTCCTTGTCACTTGTTCTTCATCTGCCAACGCAGCTGCTCCTTATCTTCCCCAACAATGCTCCCAGTTTAATGGCCCAATCCATCATAACTTGGACTTCAGAAGCTCGGAGTTGGTATTTCCAACAGCCAATCTAAACACGTCCCGGTGCATCTGTTCGGGGAAACGAGGCAGTCGGTGGCCAACGGTCTCCGGAGTCTTATAGCACAGATCTGTTCCAGAATTGGAACAGCAAACGCAAACCAGAATTGATTTGATCATTTGAATCTTCCGCATACCTGTCAACCTCCAAGGCTCTGTGCCCCTACAAACTGTGGTATTTTCCCTTACAAAATACAAAATAATTTTTTTGTTTTTGTTTATTTATGTAGTTTAACATGTTATATTGTAAATGTGTTGCGTTATATCATATATATTGTTAATTAACATTTTGTTGTGAGATATGACTCGACATGAAGAAGGTTTGTTATAAAAAAAGTTAAAAAATTAAGTAGCTTGGATGTTCACTGTAGAAGGAAAAACTACATGCAAATAGAATTAAGTAGAAATTTCTTATTCAAAATTATGAATTCATTTTCTGCATTACTATTGTCGGTAATCTACTGATTAAAGGGATAACCACAAACATGTATTTTTTTCATTTTCTCCTTTTATATTTACTTTTTTTCTTAACTTCTTTATACAACAATAATGATTCGTGATATAATGCATCAAAGCAAGTGAGCCGTTTGAGAGCCGGCTCTCTTTAACGAGTTGAGCCGAAAAAGCCGGTTCTCTAAAAAGAGACGGACTTCCTTTCACTACATAACGACCACATGAAATCCGAGGCGGCAGACGCATGCGCACTGTAGCATCAATCCGCTCGCTTCGTTTGCAACAGAAAAAAAACGATACCGAGATAGAGGCTTCCGCGGCGGACTCCTTTGACTTGATTGATTTGCTGTTTCGTGATAATCGGTGTATACCGGATAGTACCTATAACAACATAATCATTCGTAATATAATGCATCAAAGCAAGTGAGCTGTTTGAGAGTCTGCTCTCTTTAATGAGTTGAGCCAAAAAAGGCGGTTTCCTAAAAAGAGACGGACTTCCTTTCACTACACAACTACCACATGAAATCCGATGTTTTTTTAAGACCACATGTATTTCAAATTGACTCAATCAACCCCGCCAGTTGTTTTCAGATCAGAATGACTTACGGCATTTTCATTCCGGTTCGGCCATTGCGACTCCATGAATGTATCTAAAGAAAATTCAATACTATGTTGTAATGTAGGCCTATTGCTCTGCTTTCGCTTTGTTCACGTGTGACCGGAATGATGCATGATGGGAAATCCCCAGGCGGCAGATGCATGCGCACAGTAGCATCAAACCGCTCGCTTTGTTTGCAACGAAAAAAACGATTCCGAGATAGAGGCTACCGCGGCGGACTCGTTTGACTTGATTGATTTGCCGTTTCGTGATTGTCGGTGTATACCGGATGGTACTCTTAATTGACAAATTTGCGTTTTTCCGTACAGATTTTCTTGTACGTCGTACACGTCTTAAAATGTATAATACATGTACTTTGTACGGCAAAACCGTGCAGGTTGACAGGTATGATAATGCATCAAAGCAAGTGAGCCGTTTGAGAGACAGCTCTCTTGAATGAGTTGAGTCGAAAAAGCCGGCTCTTTAAAAAGAGACGGACTTCCCTTCACTACACAACTACAATGGAATGATGCATGATGGGAAATCCCCAGGCGGCAGACGCATGCGCACAGTAGCATCAAACCGCTTGCTTTGTTTGCAACGAAAAAAACGATACCGAGATAGAGGCTACCGCGGCGAACTCGTTTGACTTGATTGATTTGCCGTTTCGTGATTGTCGGTGTATACCGGATGGTACCCTTAATTGACAAATTTGCGTTTTTCCGTACAGATTTTCTTGTACGTCGTACACATCTTAAAATGTATAATACATGTACTTTGTACGGCAAAACCGTACAGCTTGACAGGTATGATAATAGCAAGTGAGCCGTTTGAGAGACAACTCTCTTGAATGAGTTGAGTCGAAAAAGCCGGCTCTTTAAAAAGAGACGGACTTCCTTTCACTACACAACTACAATGGAATGATGCATGATGGGAAATCCCCAGGCGGCAGACGCATGCGCACAGTAGCATCAAACCGCTCGCTTCGTTTGCAACGTAAAAAACAATACCGAGATAGAGGCTACCGCGGCCAACTCGTCTGACTTGATTGATTTGCCGTTTCGTGATAGTCGTTTTTTACCGGATGGTACCCGTCATTGACAAATTTGCATTTCTCCGTACAGATTTTCTTGTACGTCGTACATGTCTTAAAATGCATAATAAGCGTACTTTGTACAGCAAAAACGTACAGGTATTGTCATGGCCAGCATGGTCGCCGTGGCGACCGGTCTGCCCCGCCCCCTGGGCACCAGCTGAAGCAGATCAGCTAATTGCGTGTGTGCTACTTAAGGTTGGGTTGTGGGTATTGGGGGTGTTGGCTCATTACACATTTTTCCGTTCTGTTATGCCCTGTCCTGTTTAGTTTGAGTCGGAGGAAACCTGTACCTGCCCATTATGAGTGTAAGAATGTTTTTGTTCTGTTTTGTCCCGGAGTTTTGAACGACTTTTATTTTGTAAATAAAAGTTATGATTGTCACCGCAAATGAGTTCTCCCTTCCTGCTTCCTTTCTCCGTATTGGTCCGGTCCACCTCGTGACAGGTATGAGAATAGGAACCAGAATTGATTTGATATTTTGAATCTACTTTCTGCTGTCCGAATAGATTTATTCTTGTTGGATGTTTGCCTCTGTAATATTGTCCTTCACTCTTTTAGCAAAAATGGAAATTAGTCCTTTAAAATCTAAAATGCCCCATAATCATAATGATGACTGCTCTCGATTGTGCTCCACATGCACAAAATGCTCTAATTGAGGCAAATATAAACTAGGGCAATTGAGTTGGCTTGGTTTCCAGACAAGCCAGATTTGTCCTACAAAAGAACATCAGCACTTCCTATTTCGAGGGTCGCATACACAAATTGTGAACAATTTTTGAACTGATTCTACTGTTGGGCAGCACGGTGGGGCAGTGGTTAGCGCATGAGCGGCACAGTTCAAGTCATGGGAACCTCCTGCGTGGGTTCAAATCCAGCTCCAGACTGCCTGTGTGGAGTTTGTATGTTCTCCTCCGGGCACTTGGGTTTCCTCCGGGCACTCCGGTTACCTCCCACATTCCAAAAATGAGTTGTCTGTCTCCGTGTGCCCTGCGATTGGCTGGCAACCAGTTCAGGGTGTCCCCTGCCCACTGCCCGATGATTGCTGGGATGGGCTCAAGCACCCCCGCGACCCTACTGAGGATAAGCGGTGCAGCTAATGAGATGAGATGAGATGAGATTCTACTGTTTTTTGCCTTAAAGGTACGGTGGGTATTATTTGACCCTCTCGTTCAGAGGGCGGCGACCCAAAATGTTGGGGAAGAAAAACAGAAAACAAATGTGTCTGGAGCTGCAAAAAAATAAAGTCTTTTATGACTTTATATTAGCTATATTAGCTTACAATCAAAATGGAGAATGATACACCATGTGACTCCCCTGTTGTAATATACCGCCTGAAGTTTAGCTTTATTACAATATTTAAAAGTGACAGTATGTTTCATTGCTTTGATAAATACAAAGAAATGCAATGAAGAAATGCAATTTTTGATTTCATTTTTATTTCGAGTGTCTCATCTCATCTCATCTCATCTCATTAGCTGCACCGCTTATCCTCAGTAGGGTCGCGGGGGTGCTGGAGCCCATTCCAGCAATCATCGGGCAGTGGGCAGGGGACACCCTGAACTGGTTGCCAGCCAATCGCAGGGCACACAGGGACAGACAACTCGCTCGCTCTTTCACACCTAGGGACAATTTGGACCGGCCAATATCACACAAAATAGTCAACGTGAGCTAAGTTAGCGAGCGGTATTTTTAATTAAGATATTAGAGTGCGATAATAACATGACACCAATCATTCCTAAGACTTAAAAAGTGGTCGGCGGCGCCCTCTGTTGGCTGCGGCTGCATCGGCTCGCTACAACGGGTCAGGTGCAATCGACATTTCGTTCTGTGTACATTGTTACACAGAATGACAATACAAGGAAATTATTATTATTATTATTATTATTTACCAACAACTCTACCACCACGAGGTGGCGACCGTAATTTCCTTGGAAGAGGGGCGTCTTTAGTGCAGACTCTTGTCACTCAAACATGTCTGACCAATGGGGAAGCACCAGCCCACTTCGGGATATTTGTTTCAAAATGATTCAATCGGGGAAAAAAACGACATTAAAACTTTTTTCTCTTCGTTCAAAAAAACAAAAAAGTTCAATTAAAAAAACACTTCAAATGACTTTTTTTTTTTTGTCATGGTTGCCATTGCGCCCAATTGGCCCCGCCCATTTGGCACCAGCTGCTGCTCATTGACAGATTGGCTTTCTGTCTATCTAAGCTCAGTGCTCTCATTTTTCCTTTGTCAGTCCGTCAACGAACTTCTGCCCCGCAAGACGTGGGTTTCGACTCGGTCCGGTTCTGTTGGTATTTCCTGTCCGGTATTGTCCCCGTTTTATGACGTGTCATTTCGTTTTCCAGTTTTGTTTCCGTCTAAATTGTCCTGTTTATTATTTTCTCCAGTTTTCGTTCCCTTCTAGTTTGTCCTGTTTATTTTCGATATCCTGTTTCATTATCTATCCTGTCTGTGCCGTCCTGTCCGGTATCGACCCCATCTTTCCGATATCAACTCGGGCAATTTGTAACGATCTCGTCGGCCTCTGGCTTTCTATCATTCCACGCCAGACTGCTGCCTTACGTCTTTTGCCCAACGATCGCTCAATCACTGGCGTTTTGGGTTAACGTGCATGACTGCCCCTTTCCCATAAAATAAAGCTTGTGTGAGAAACGTCACGCGTATGGGTTCTCCTCCTGTTCCGGTTCTTGAACCTTTTGTTTGCTTTTCATGATTCCATAATAGTTTCCCCTGTGCTTGGTCTATAGAAGTAGCATTTACTGGCCACCACAAAGTCTCATCTCATCTCATCTCATTAGCTGCACCGCTTATCCTCAGTAGGGTCGCGGGGGTCCTCTAGCCCATCCCAGCAATCATCGGGCAGTGGACAGGGGACACCCTGAACTGGTTGCCAGCCAATCGCAGGGCACACAGGGACAGACAACTCGCGCTCTCATTCACACCTAGGAACAATTTGGACCGGCCAATTCGCCTGAAATGCATGTTTTTGGAATGTGGGAGGAAACCGGAGTGCCCGGAGGAAACCCACGCAAGCACGGGGAGAATATACAAACTCCGCACAGGAAGTCTGGAGCTGGATTTGAACCCACGCAGGAGGTTCCCATGAAATGAACTGTGCCGCACAAGCGCTAACCACTGCGCCGCCGGTCTTCATGTTTTATTTATCGACCAATTGGGGAATTTTGTTGTTGCTATATATTGTTGCACTAATTTTCATTGCACTCTTAGTCTCCGAGCACTACCCTGTTAATATTTTCTCCTATTTATCCCGGTATATTTTTCCCCTTCTAAGTTTTTTTTCATAATTATCCTGGAGTACCACGTCCAATCTCGTTCTAAACATTTTTTACTACTTGGTTATCAATGACAATAAAGACAATTCTGTCATGAACTGGAACGGGATCAGGACCCAAACGCGTGACGTTACTCAAACAAGTCATTTATTTGACAGGAACTGGGGAGTTAGGCACGTTAGGCAGCAGTCTGGCGTGCAGTGACAGGAAGCCTAGTTTGTCCTGTTTATTTTCGATATCCTGTTTCATTATCTATCCTGTCCGTCCCGTCCTGTCCGGTATCGACCCCATCTTTCCGATATCAACTCGGGCAATTTGTAACGATCTCGTCGGACTCTGGCTTTCTATCATTTCATGCCAGACTGCTGCCTAACGTGCATGATTCCCCATTTCCCGTAAAATAAAAGGCTTGTTTGAGTGTTGCCACGCGTTTGGGTCCTGGTCCTGTTCTGACGGAGCCTCACACCACTGCCGTAGTCAAACTAGCTTTCCGCGGGCTGCAATTGTCCCAGGGCTGTGAGTTTGAGAGCCACGGTGTAGAATTTTTCCATGAAAAAATACTAGTTAGAAAAAGGCAGACAGGAGCACTTGGAGTTCATGCTAGCATTATGGCACATTTCCATTTTCCGCCTCCGTCTTAATCTTCATTGAGTGACTGTCATCACCCCGCGGCAGTAATTAGGCACGGACGCCGGACAACAACAGACGAGCGAGTCGAGCTCTCCTTGAGAAGCAAATTACCTTTAGCTTATGGTAAGCAATATTCTGTGCCAGGCAACTTTTACTGCTGATTAGCAATTAGCTCAAACTAGCGACAGCCCGAGCGCTAATGTTTCATTCGCTCCTCTAATGTTATACGGCATCGGGGTTGCGCCGAGGAGGAGCTCGTCTCGGAAACGTATGGATTTCTACTTAATTCCTTTTCATTTATGACCTGACAGGCCCCGCAGGTAGGAAAGGGAGGAAATTTCTTAGCGATTAGTAATGGCTGCTCCTCAAAGGGGAGGCGGTAGGCGAATGCTAAGAAGCGGAATTACCGTCTCATTTCTGGGTCCTTTCCTCAATTATTCGCAGTGAAGTTTGAATAATAACGTTCTTTTTCTCTGCGAAAACAGAGTGATTACTGTGTGAGACACCTCCTTCTGTTTGGGGGGGGGAGCGCATAAGTCAAATGATTTTGCCGCGGTAGCCTCTATCTCGGTATCGTTTTTTTTCGTTGCAAACGAAGCGAGCGGTTTGATGCTACTGTGCGCATGCGTTTGGCGCCTGGGGATTTCCCATCATGCATCATTCCGTTGTAATTGTGTAGTGAAAGGAAATCCGTCTCTTTTTAGAGAACCGGCTTTTTCGGCTCGACTCATTAAAGAGAGCCGGCTCTCAAACGGCTCACTTGCTTTGATGCATTATCATACCGGTCAACCTGTACGTTTAAAGTGCGTTTATTATACATTTTAAGATGTGTATGACGTACAAGGAAATCTGTACGGAAAAAACGCAAATTTGTCAATGATGGCTACCATCCGGTATACACCGACTATCACGAAACGGCAAATCAATCATGTCAAACGAGTTCACCGCGGTAGCCTCTATCTCGGTATCGTTTTTTACGTTGCAAACGAAGCGAGCGGTTTGATGCTACTGTGCGCATGTGTCTGCCGCCTGGGGATTTCCCATCATGCATCCTTCCGTGGTAGTTGTGCAGTGAAAGGAAGTCCGTCTCTTTTTAGAGAACCTGTTTTTTTGGCTCAACTCATTAGATAGAGCCGGCTCTCAAACGGCTCACTTGCTTTGATGCATTATCATACCTGTCAACCTGTACGTTTAAAGTGCGTTTATTATACATTTTAAGATGTGTATGACGTACAAGGAAATCTGTACGGAAAAAACGCAAATTTGTCAATGATGGCTACCATCCGGTATACACCGACTATCACGAAACGGCAAATCAATCAAGTCAAACGAGTTCACCGCGGTAGCCTCTATCTCGGTATCGTTTCTTCCGTTGCAAACGAAGCGAGCAGTTTGATGGTACTGTGCGCATGCGTCTGCCGCCTGGGGATTTCCTATCATGCATCCTTCCGTGGTAGTTGTGTAGTGAAAGGAAGTCCGTCTCTTTTTAGAGAACCGGCTTTTTCGGCTCATCTCATTAAAGAGAGCCGGCTCTCAAACGGCTCACTTGCTTTGATGCATTATCATACCTGTCAAGCTGTACGTTTTCGCCCTACAAAGTACGTTTTTTATTCATTTTAAGACGTCGACAACGTACAAGAAAATCTGTATGGAAAAACGCAAATTTGTCAATGATAGGTACAGTCCGGTATACACCGACTATCACGAAACAGCAAATCAATCAAGTCAAACCAGTTCGCCGCGGTAGCCTCTATCTCTGTACCGTTTTTTTTTTTGTTCCAAACGTAGCGAGCGATTTGATGCTACTGTGCGCATGCGTCCGCCCCCTCGGATTCCATGTGGTCGTTATGTAGTGAAAGCAAGTCCGTCTCTTTTTAGGGAACCGGCTTTTTCGGCTCAACTCATTAAAGAGAGCCGGCTCTCCAACGGCTCACTTGCTTTGATGCATTATATTACGAGTTATTATGTCGTATAAAGAAGTTAAGAAAAAAAGGAAGTATAAAAGGAAAAAATGAATAAAGACGGGTTTGTGGGTATCCCTTTAATCAGTATACTACCAACAATAATTTAATGCAGAAAATGAATTCATAATTTGAAGAAGAAAATTCTACTAAATTCTATTTGCATGTATTTTTTTCCTTCTACAGTGAACGTCCAAGCAACTTCATGTTTGAACTTTTTTTATAATAAACCTCATTCATGTCGAGAAACTCGGTATCTCACAACAAAATATTAATTAACAATATATATGATACAACGAGGGCAGCACGGCGGCGCAGTGGTTATCGCGTGTGCACAGTTCAAATCCAGCTACCCGACTTCCTGTGCGGAGTTTGTATATTCTCCCCGTGCTTGCGTGGGTTTCCTCCGGGCACTCCGGTTTCCTCCCACATTCCAAAGACATACATTTCAGGTGAATTGGCCGGTCCAAATTGTCCCTAGGTGTGAATGAGCGAGCGAGTTGTCTGTCCCTGTGTGCCCTGCGATTGGCTGGCAACCAGTTCAGGGTGTCCCCTGCCCACTGCCCGATGATTGCCGGGATGGGCTCCAGCACCCCCGCGACCCTACTGTGGATAAGCGGTGCAGCTAATGAGATGAGATGAGATGATACAACGAAACACATGTAGAATATAACATGTTAAACTACATAAATAAACACGTTTGAAAAGAAGATTATTTTGTATTTTGTAAGGGAAAATACGACAGTTTGGAGCGTATGCACGTATGTTATTGTCTCATTTCTGGGTTTTTCCCTCCGCATTCACTCGCTCAATTATTCACAGTGAAGTTTGCATAATAACGTCCTTTTTTCTCTGCAAAAAAGAGTGATTACCGTGCAAGTCTCCTCCTTCTGTTTGGGGGGGGGAGCGGTTGTTGCGAATATGAGCGTACCTGGAGAGCTATTACAGAGAGCCTTCTGGTAAATGGATTGCAGCACACTGTCATGATGATAATGTTGTTTCACTTAGGAAAGCCGGCGGTCGGTCGGTACGCGTGCCGGGATGAAATAAATAAAGTGACGTTAATGGGCATCTAAGCGTCCTAATGAAGTGATCCGGCAACGCACGGCGATAAAAGTGATTTGGTATCCGGAGTTGCGGTTATTACAGCCAGTGCAAAAGGCAGCAGGCGATGTTTTTACAACTGTTTTTCGTTGATTCATCAAAAACACGTGTGTCTTTGTGCGCAGGTGACACGCGTACTTATTGCAACTAGCTCGAGCTGCGAGTAGTCGCCCTGAGGAGATCCTTTCTCCCTCATGCCATGAGGCTCTTTAACTCCACCCGGGGAGTAAAAGCCCACTTTAAACCCCACCCTCACATTTGCATATTCATCTCATCTCATCTCATTAGCTGCACCGCTTATCCTCAGTAGGGTCGCGGGGGTGCTGGGGCCCATCCCAGCAATCATCGGGCAGTGGGCAGGGGACACCCTGAACTGGATGCCAGCCAATCGCAGGGCACACAGGGACAGACAACTCGCTCGCTCATTCACACCTAGGGACAATTTGGACCGGCCAATCCACCTGAAACGCATGTCTTTGGAATGTGGGAGGAAACCGGAGTGCCCGGAGGAAACCCACGCAAGCACGGGGAGAACATACAAACTCCGAACAGTAAGTCTGGTAGCTGGATTTGAACCCACACAGGAGGTTCCCAAGACCTTAAAACTGTGCCACTCACGCGCTAACCACTGCGCCGCCGTGCTGCCCTGTCCCTTTTATGTTGCTTCCAATTAGCCAATAGAAAAGTTACATCGTCCGGTCTTTGCAAAGTTCCCCATTTTCTACACTATGAGACGCTCATTTTTCCATATATAAGGCGCACTGGACTATAAGGCGCATTGGAATTAAAATGACAGGAAGAGCAAGGATTGCATGAAAAATAAATACATCCATCCATCCATCCATCCATTATTGCGGATTTGAACCCACACAGGAGGTTCCCAAGACCTTAGAACTGTGCCGCACACGCGCTAACCACTGCGCCGCCGTGCTGCCCACATTTGCATATTACCCTATTTTTATTACAGTGTGTATTTTCCGTAGCACTATTTAAATACTTATATACCAACACGTTATATTGGGGATTCTTTTTATTCTATATCTTTTATTTTATTATTTTACTTTTCTACACAAGGATACTGCTATCTATCTATCTATCTATCTATCGATCTATCTATCATGATTGCTGATTCAGGACACCTGCGACGGCCCCATTGCAGCCGCGGGACCTGATTGGCTGCTGGACTCTTTTTAAACTCCTGTCTTCCGAAAGGAACCCGTCAGACCGTCTGCGAACCTATGCTCTCAGCTAGGCAAGCTTTTGTAGTGTACGACACTATCCTGCCCTGTTTTCCCACCTGATACCAGTTGCCGACCTTTTTCTGGACCCGTTTATGCTTTTGCTCCTCCGTCCCGGCAATCGACCTGTTTTTGCCCGCTTCGGAAGATTCGCTCCTGCATTTGGAACTCGTTCCAATTCTGTGCGCGGCTTGCTTCCTGGGTCCAACGAGCCCTGGATCGCGGGCGCTGCCTTTCCCCTCTATCTCAATAAACTTGTGAGTAAACGTTACATGATTGGCTCAACCCTTTGTGCTGGTCGTGACAGGTTGTAATGTCATTAAGTAACTGCTCAGTTTATTTGACTTCATGCTGTTCGCTGATCTCCCCGTTTGTCTCCGGCTACGACCTGTTTTCATTCCCGACCACGTCTGCTCTCCCGTCCCGGCTTACGACCGGTTTTTGATCCCGACCACATTTTTGCTCTCCTGTCCCGGCTATCGACCTGTTTTTTTTCCCGTCCTCGACACCACGATCTCCCACTTTGGAAGATTCACTCCCGCATTTGGAACTCCAATTCTGTGCGCGGCTTGCTTCCTGCGTCCAACGAGCACCGGATCGCAGGCGCTGCCTTTCCCCTTTATCTCAATAAACTTGAGTAAACGTTACGTGATTGGCTCTACCCTTTGTGCTGGTCGTGACAGGTTGTAATGTGATTAAGTAAATGTTCAGTTTATTCGACTTCATGCTGTTCGCTGATCTCCCCGTTTGTGTCCGGCTACGACCTGTTTTCCTTCCCGACCACGTCTGCTCTCCCGTCCCGGCTTACGACCTGTTTTTGATCCCGATCAAGTTTTTGCTCTCCTGTCTCGGCTATCGACCTGTTTTTCCGTCCCTGACACCGCCATCGCCCGCTACGGAATATCCACTTCCGTATTCGGATCGACTTGCTTCCCGGATCCAGCGAGCACCGCTTCCTCTTTCTGTCAATAAACTTGTAGTTAACGCTACGCATTTGAGTCCTGATTCTGTTCCGGTCGTGACACTGTCATGCTCCTAATCAGGATCCTTATAAGGCTATTGGGCAAAGTTATGGATTCCACCTTGTTTTTTTTTCTTTCCTGAATTCTATTGTTTGGTCTAGGTCTTTGCTCTACCCTTGTCCGTCATCACAATTCATTGATGTCGTCTTAAAGTGAAGCGGCGGTTGAAATAAGCTCTTCGTTTTAGGGAGGTGTCTTTGTAGGAGTCTGCTGCTCTTTAGCTCCTAATACCTTGTTTACTGCCAAGACTCCGGCCTTGTTTGCAAACACAAGTAGGCAGTGTCAAAGGAGGCTCCAGCAGCTCCCACGGGGCCACCTTAATCTAGGGCGGGTTCCTCTTTAAACTAAAAGGCGCTAGGAGGCTGGACTCGACAAATCAGGTGCACCGGACTAATCTCTGGTGGGCTGTGTCTGGAACAGGGGCTTGTTAAAAAGTGCAATGGGCGATGAGGGAATAGCCCCTCTCCCCTCGGGGGTTAGGGGCTCCTCCTCTCTAATGAAGGTGCAGGATGAGCCTCGTTATTTGCTGTTGCCTGGATTTCTGTCTTCGTCTCCGCTCGCTCGCTCCCTGCTCGACCGGGGACGCTTCGACCTCCGTTCTGGGCCCTCTGTTGTGTTTCTGTCTTATAGATGTTTCAGAGGGGAGTGATTTAGAGGAGTTGAGACAAATGGAGGCAGTCGGGACCGCTAGTGAACATCCACTGTTTGGACAGCTGCGGTGTTACATAGGGCCGATAACAATAAGAGCAGTCTTGCGGGTCATTAGGGCTCTAACGGTGACGGTCCCTCACACAGACCTGTTGGGGAGGAGGATTTGGGACAATCGGCTATGGGAAATGAGAGGAGTCTGGATATGTTCTTTGTTTTTTTTCTGGCTCTCACTGCAAATGGGCAAATTGCTGCCTGGCAGTGACCACCAGAGGGCACAATAAATTCAGTCCCAATTAGTTTGCTGCCTCAGTAGGCTGCTGCAGAAAAAGAAGAAGGGGGACGGCATAATAGGGTGAAAAACTGCTAGGACGTTGACTCGATGCTAGGACATTGACAGGGTTGGGTAGGGTTACTTTAACTTGATTACTTTCAATGATTTTTGGATTATTACCAAATAGCGGCAGTAGCTCAGGAGGTAGAGCGCTCGTCTTGGGATCAAGGGATCGTCCGTGTTACATGTCGAAGTGTCCTTGGGTAAGACACTGAACCCCTAATACCCCCGATAAGCAGGTGAGCGCCTTACATGGCTGCAAAGCCGCTATTGGGAAATGTGGAGCACATTGTAAAGCGCTTTGGGAAGTCATTGACTTGAAAAGCGCTATAGAAATGCAGATCATTTCATTTCATTTCATGACTCACAACAAGTGGTAAGCTTTCTCTCCTGGCTTTGATCTCTTTGATCTCCGGCAAAACTAACATAAAATGCGACAGACGGGGCAGCAGTAGCTCAGGAGGTAGCTGTTTAATTTTGGTTTCCGGGTTTGTCCCTTCATGGTCTGCTTGACATTTTAACCAGCCCTGTGGCCTTGGGGGTATGGCGCCCGCCCCGAGACTGGGAGGTTGTGGTTCAAGCCTCGCCCGAGTCATACCTAAGACTTAAACATTGGTACACGTTGCCTCCCTGCTTGGCGTTCAGCATTAGGGGTTGGAATTGGGGGGTTTGGTCACCTAATGACTCCCAACACCTCAGTTGGGTTGAGCGAGGGGGCTGGGAATCCCCTCCTCTGAATCAATCTCCCAAAAAGAGTCAGAAAGGACTCTAGCCACCTCCCACTAGGGGGATATGGCTGTGGTATATATATATATATATATATATATATATATATATATATATATATATATATATATATATATATATATATAATTTTGGTTTCCGGGTTTGTTTCCGTCTATTTTTCTCCTGTTTATTATTTTCTCCAGTTTTCGTTCCCGTCTAGTTTGTCCTGTTTATTTTCGATATCCTGATTCATTATTAATCCTTCCCGTCCTATCCGGTATGGACCCCATCTGTCCGATATCGACTCGGGCAATTGGAATTGATCTCGTCGGTCTCTGGCTTCCTGTCTTTCCACGCCAGACCGGCTGCCTTACGATACCAAACTGTATATACGATACCAAACCGTATGTAACATCCTACATGCCGACATTTCTTGTGTAAATTATAACTATAACCTTATCCTCCTTGTTTTATACCCTTATCTTCTCTGTTCCTTTATCTTCTTGTTTTTTGTTTTTACCTCACTGTGAATGTGTGAAACTGGAGTGGCATGCCCAATTTCGTTGTCACAATATGTTAACCCATTTTGTAACAATGACAATAAAGGTATATTCTCATCTCATCTCATCTCATCAGCCGTACCGCTTATCCTCATTAGGGTCGTGGGGGGGCTGGAGCCCATCCCAGCAATCATCGGGCAGTGGGCAGGGGACACCCTGAACTGGTTGCCAGCCAATCGCAGGGCACACAGGGACAGACAACTCATTCGCTCATTCACACCTAGGGACAATTTGGACCGGCCAATTCACCTGAAATGCATGTTTTTGGAACGTGGGAGGAAACCGGAGCGCCCGGAGGAAACCCGCGCAAGCACGGGGAGAACATACAAACTCCACACAGGAAGTCTGGAGCTGGATTTGAACCTGCGACAGGTTCCCATGACATGAACTGTGCCGCACAAGCGCTAACCACTGCGCCGCCGTGCTTATTCCAGGTCTGGAAATCCCGGTTTCATTTCTCATGCTGTGTATGGAGCTGTTGTGCAAGGATTTTGTGTTTTTCCGCCCTTAAAAAGCCAGAAATACAAACTTTCCTCAAACCAGGCGAGTTTACCCGGACTCGAGGGAAAGACAACATGGAGGAAGCCCTCATCCCTCACACAGGAACAGAGACTGACAGGTAACTGGTTTCAAGCTTTCAACATCTTTCCCCTCGTGCAGAATTTTAATGCATCATTTTTGTTTTTTTTTCCTCTCCGAAGGAAGTTTTCTCTGTAAACTCCTCAAAAACCCATCACTCTTTTTTTTTAAATGAAAAAAAAAACCTTGAAGCAAGAAATGCAAAAAAATTACTGAAATTGCAAGACTGTTCTGTTTATTCCATCTTTAGAAATTGAGCATGGAAAATAAACAGGTTTCTGAGTATGGGAATTATAAGCAAATATTTTTCACATTGTGTAGAAGTGTACCCTTTACATAAGTGAGAACACCAAGAATTCTGATAATTTGTTCTCAGAATTTTACAGTTCCACGATTTTACCCTAAAACGCAAAAACTTGGTCGGGGTAGGGAGCGAGTCATAAGCCAGGAAAGGAGAGTAGACGTGGTCGGGGACATAAATAGGTCGAAAGCCGGGACAGGAGAGTAGACGTGGTCGGGGACAAAAATGGGTCGAAGCCGGGGGACAAACGGGAGCAAAAAACAGGTGGGAGTCAGGGTCGAAAAAGCGATTTAGAGAGCGGCAGGATAGCTGCTTGCTAGCATCGGGTGGCCTCGAATTAGGCCAGGTCTCTTTGATGATTAAAATACAACCATACGAAATGTAGCAGTTTGCCATGAGTTCTAGCTCCAGGTCATCTGTTTCATGGGTAATGAATCTGGTGATGGTGAGATACAGACTCGGCAGGGGTCACAGTTGTTAGCCTAGCCTTAGCCCTTCTTGTCATTCATGGATTTGTCATAGACATTTGAAGTGTATTATTGTGTGACTTTAAATACGGACACAAAACAGATTTAAATTTATTCAAGAACCCCATTAGTGTGCATAAAAGTAAAATTTGGGTCAAAAAATAAGAGTAGATGACCAGTCATCAAATTAGAAAAAAAACAAAAAACGAATTGGCAAATCAAAAGTAACCAAACTTGAAAAAGGCTTGCCTAGTGTTAATTGAGATTTGCAGACGGACTGACAACAGGGGACGGATAAGAGTGGGTTTAAATAGGGACAGGGAGACAATCACAGCACAAGTGATTCACATCAGTAATTATGACAAGCGCAACAAAAGCGAATTCAATTAAATATGTTTTACATGAAACAAAAAGGCTATTTTCAAGGATTTCAGGAACCCGTACGAACAATGTATTGGAGACAAAGGCAGTTCTTGTGGTAGAACGTGGTCGGGGACAAAAATAGGTCGAAAGCCGGGACAGGAGAGTAGACGTGGTCGGGGACAAAAAAGGTCGAAAGCTGGGACAGGAGAGTAGATGTGGTCGGGGACAAAAAAGGTCGAAAGCCGGGACAGGAGAGTAGACGTGGTCGGGATCAAAAAATGGGTCGAAGCCGGGGGACAGACGGGAGCAAAGAACAGGTGGGAGTCAGGGTCGAAAAAGCGATTTAGAGAGCGGCAGGATAGCTGCTTGCTAGCATCGGGTGGCCTCGAATTAGGCCAGGTCTCCTTGATGATTAAAATACAACCATACGAAATGTAGCGGTTTGCCGTGAGTTCTAGCTCCAGGTCATCTGTTTCATGGGTGATGAATCTGGTGATGGTGAGATACAGGCTCGGCAGGGGTCACTTAAGAGAGTTGTTAGCCTAGCCTTAGCCCTTCTTGTCATTCATGGATTTGTCATAGACATTTGAAGTGTATTATTGTGTGACTTTAAATACGGACACAAAGAAGATTTAAGTTTATTCAAAAACCCCAATAGTGTGCATAAAAGTAAATTTTGGGTCAAAAAATAAGAGTAGATGACCAGTCATCAAATTAGAAAAATACAAAAAACGAATTGGCAAATCAAAAGTAACCAAACTTGAAAAAGGCTTGCCTAGTGTTAATTGAGGTTTGCAGACGGACTGACAACAGGGGACGGATAAGAGTGGGTTTAAATAGGGACAGGGAGACAATCACAGCTCAAGTGATTCACATCAGTAATTATGACAAGCGCAACAAAAGCGAATTCAATTAAATATGTTTTACATGAAACAAAAAGGCTATTTTCAAGGATTTCAGGAACCCGTACGAACAATGTATTGGAGACAAAGGCAGTTCTTGTGGTAGAACGTGGTCGGGGACAAAAATAGGTCGAAAGCCGGGACAGGAGAGTAGACGTGGTCGGGGACAAAAAAGGTCGAAAGCTGGGACAGGAGAGTAGATGTGGTCGGGGACAAAAAAGGTCGAAAGCCGGGACAGGAGAGTAGACGTGGTCGGGATCAAAAAATGGGTCGAAGCCGGGGGACAGACGGGAGCAAAGAACAGGTGGGAGTCAGGGTCGAAAAAGCGATTTAGAGAGCGGCAGGATAGCTGCTTGCTAGCATCGGGTGGCCTCGAATTAGGCCAGGTCTCCTTGATGATTAAAATACAACCATACGAAATGTAGCGGTTTGCCGTGAGTTCTAGCTCCAGGTCATCTGTTTCATGGGTGATGAATCTGGTGATGGTGAGATACAGGCTCGGCAGGGGTCACTTAAGAGAGTTGTTAGCCTAGCCTTAGCCCTTCTTGTCATTCATGGATTTGTCATAGACATTTGAAGTGTATTATTGTGTGACTTTAAATACGGACACAAAGAAGATTTAAGTTTATTCAAAAACCCCAATAGTGTGCATAAAAGTAAATTTTGGGTCAAAAAATAAGAGTAGATGACCAGTCATCAAATTAGAAAAATACAAAAAACGAATTGGCAAATCAAAAGTAACCAAACTTGAAAAAGGCTTGCCTAGTGTTAATTGAGGTTTGCAGACGGACTGACAACAGGGGACGGATAAGAGTGGGTTTAAATAGGGACAGGGAGACAATCACAGCTCAAGTGATTCACATCAGTAATTATGACAAGCGCAACAAAAGCGAATTCAATTAAATATGTTTTACATGAAACAAAAAGGCTATTTTCAAGGATTTCAGGAACCCGTACGAACAATGTATTGGAGACAAAGGTAGTTTTTGTGGTAGAACGTGGTCGGGGAAAAAAATAGGTCGAAAGCCGGGACAGGAGAGTAGACGTGGTCGGGGACAAAAAAGGTCAAAAGCTGGGACAGGAGAGTAGATGTGGTCGGGGACAAAAAAGGTCGAAAGCCGGGACAGGAGAGTAGACGTGGTCGGGATCAAAAATGGGTCGAAGCCGGGGGACAGACGGGAGCAAAGAACAGGTGGGAGTCAGGGTCGAAAAAGCGATTTAGAGAGCGGCAGGATAGCTGCTTGCTAGCATCGGGTGGCTAGCTCCAGTTCTAGCTCCAGGTCATCTGTTTCATGGGTAATAAATCTGGTGATGGTGAGATGCAGGCTCGGCAGGGGTCACTTAAGAGAGTTGTTAGCCTAGCCTTAGCCCTTCTTGTCATTCATGCATTTGTCATAGACATTTGAAGTGTGGCAGCACGGCGGGGCAGTGGTTAGCGCTTGTGCGGCACAGTTCATGTCATGGGAACCTGTCGTGGGTTCAAGTCCAGCTCCAGACTTCCTGTGCGGAGTTTGTATGTTCTCCCCGTGCTTGCGTGGGTTTCCTCCGGGCGCTCCGGTTTCCTTCCACATTCCAAAGACATGCATTTCAGGTGAATTGGCCGGTCCAAATTGTCCCTAGGTGTGAATGAGCGAATGAGTTGTCTGTCCCTGTGTGCCCTGCGATTGGCTGGCAACCAGTTGAGGGTGTCCCCTGCCCACTGCCTGGAGATGGCTGGGATGGGCTCCAGGCAGTGGGCAGAGTAGACGTGGTCGGGGACAAAAAGAGGTCGAAAGCCAGGACAGGAGAGTAGACGTGGTCAGGATCAAAAATGGGTCGAAGCCGGGGGACAGACGGGAGCAAAAAACAGGTGGGAGTCAGGGTCGAAAAAGGCTTGCTTAGTGTTAACTGAAGTTCGCAGACGGACTGACAAAAGGGGACAGATGAGAGTGGGTTTAAATAGGGGCAGGGAGACAATCACAGCACAAGTGATTCATGTCAGTAATTATGACAAGCACAACAAAAGCGGATTCAATTAAATTATGTTTTACATGAAACAAAAAGACTATTTTCAAGGATTTCAGGAACCCGTACGAACCCTCTATTGGAGACCAAAGCAGTTCTTATGAAATTGTCTCACATGTCTTATTCCAGCCATCGAGACTCCAAAGAGCAAACGGCTCTGGTGAAAATTGCTTCTGAAATTGCAGGAAGAACAGAATGACCTTGGACATTTCTAAGTGTATACTGATGCACTCCTCACATCCACTTTGCTGCCCCAACAGGGGTAAACCATTTCATCACCTCAAGTTCAATCCACCCGGAGCTGCGTTTGACTTCGGATTCAAAGCTGTGGGGGCTATCTTTGTTATCAGCTGCTGGAGACCCACTGGCGGCACCTACAGGATATCGGGATAGGGCTACCGAGCGATAAGTAAAGGTCAGTCTGCTGGAGTCATCGGAATTTCCGGCTTGAGTCAACATGTCTGTCAGGCAAGTTGAACATGAGCTGATATGGAGAACTTCCAACGATATAGTCTCTTGGTTATCGCGCACAGGATTGGGTAGGGTTACTTTAACTGGATTACTTTCAATGACTTTTGGATGACTCCAATACCAAATATGCTAATACAAGACAAAATAAACTAAATATGGATAAAATGATGACTCACAACACGTGGTAAGCTTTCTCTCCTGGCTTTGATCTCTTTGATCTCCTGCAAAACTAACATAAAATGTGACCAGGGTTGGGTAGGGTTACTTTAACTGGATTACTTTCAATTACTTTTGGATTACTCCAAAACCAAATATGCTAATACAAGACAAAAAAAAACTAAATGTGAATAAAATAATGACTCACAACACGTGGTAAGCTTTCTCTCCCGGCTTTGATCTCTTTGATCTCCGGCAAAACGAACATAAAATGCGACCAGGGTTGGGTAGGGTTACTTTAACTGGATTACTTTCAATGACTTTTGGATAACTCCAATACCAAATATGCTAATAAAAGACAAAAGAAACTAAATATGGATAAAATGATGACTCACAACACGTGGTAAGCTTTCTCTCCTGGCTTTGATCTCTTTGATCTCCGGCAAAACTAACATAAAAAGCGACCAGGATTGGGTAGGGTTACTTTAACTTGATTACTTTCAATTACTTTTGGATTACTCCAATACCAAATATGCTAATAAAAGACAAAATAAACTAATTATGGATAAAATGATGACTCACAACACGTGGTAAGCTTTCTCTCCTGGCTCTGATCTCTTTGATGTCCGGCAAAACTAACATAAAAAGCGACCAGGATTGGGTAGGGTTACTTTAACTTGATGACTTTCAATTACTTTTGGATTACTCCAATACCAAATATGCTAATAAAAGACAAAAGAAACTAAATATGGATAAAATGATGACTCACAACACGTGGTAAGCTTTCTCTCCTGGCTTTGATCTCTTTGATCTCCGGCAAAACTAACATAAAAAGCGACCAGGATTGGGTAGGGTTACTTTAACTTGATTACTTTCAATGACTTTTGGATTACTCCAAAACCAAATATGCTAATACAAGACAAAAAAAAACTAAATGTGAATAAAATAATGACTCACAACACGTGGTAAGCTTTCTCTCCCGGCTTTGATCTCTTTGATCTCCGGCAAAACGAACATAAAATGCGACCAGGGTTGGGTAGGGTTACTTTAACTGGATTACTTTCAATTACTTTTGGATTACTCCAATACCAAATATGCTAATAAAAGACAAAATAAACTAAATATGGATAAAATGATGACTCACAACACGTGGTAAGCTTTCTCTCCTGGCTTTGATCTCTTTGATCTCCGGCAAAACGAACATAAAATGCGACAGAAACAAAATGAAAATCAATCCAAACAGCTTGCCAACATTATTTTTGCCCTTCCATGTATTCCGTTACTCCCCAAGCCTGCACAAAATTTAGTCATTTTATTCATATTTAGTTTCTTATGTCTTGTATTAGCATTTTTGGTATTGGAGTAATCCAAAAGTAATTGAAAGTAATCCAGTTAAAGTAACCCTACCCAACCCTAATCGTGGATAATGGTGACAAAAAAAGAATAGTCGCCCCTTTATTAAAGCTCCCAAGAGTCAATCTTATTTCCAGAGGATGTCCCGACTGACTGAAAGTATGTGACTGTAACAAAATAACAATTATAGATGTCATGACCAGAACAGAGACAGGACCCACTTGCGTTACGTTTCTCTCAGTTTTATTGAAAAAAAAGGAAAAGGGTTGCACCCACGATCCGGTGATCGGGAAGCAGGTCGCTCTGAACACGGAAGTGGGACTTCCGTGGCGAGTGATAGCGGTGTCGGGAACAAAAAAAAACGGGTCAGTAGCCAGGACGGGAGAGCAAAAACGTGGTCAGGGTGGGAAACGAATCAAAAGCCAGGAGAGTAGAGTAGACGTGGTCAGGATCAAAAATGGGTTGAAGCCGGGGAACAGACGGGAGCAAAAAACAGGTGGGAGACAGGGTCGAAAAAGGCTTGCCTACAGTAAACTCAGGTTTGCAGATGCCCTTCCTATTTCTATCAATAAACCTGTGGTTAACGCTACGCATTTGGGTCCCGATTCCGTTCTGGTCGTGACATATACATTGAAATAACTTTTTGAAATCGGAAATATTGAACGCCAATCACTGTCTATGTTCCTTTCCCTATTTATGTGGATATACAAATTTAAGAAAAATATTTGAATGATTTTCCTCATTTTTTTCTCAGTTATCGGCCTTGTTGGGAATTAATTATCAAAATGTACTGTTTACCAAATTGTTTGAATGAATTATCTGACTCCATTAACCAAACACAACCTACTATCATCCAACAATTTATGCGCACTTGTTTCTTGATGGAAAAGATGAACAAGAAAGCCAACATTTTCACATGGGGGCAGATTTAATTTCATTTACAATTTAACTCAGTGTACTCCATCGAAAACGGCCGAATTAGTGACGCTGGAGTCTCTGGGAAGCCTTATCCTGAAGTCCTTTAGCTCTCTCCGTATTGGCCCACGTCTCCCCGCAAGATGGTGTGCCGGCTTCTCCCATGGGCGTGCCAAGGAAGCCCAACGTGGGCTCCACCACCTCGCCGCGATGTCTGGAATACTCAAAACAACACCGAGCGTTTCTACCTAATCATGGCCCCTCTGCATCTGGATGTGCTGATGATCTTATCAGCCTATTGTCCGGTTCCCGCCGTTCCTGTAAACAACATTTTCTACCCGGCTAATAGTGCCAATGATACATAAATGTTTACGTTTGCAGACGGACTGACAACAGGGGACAGATAAGAGTGGGTTTGAATAGGGACAGGGAGACAATCACAGCTCAAGAGATTTGACCTCGCACCACAGCCCAGCCAGTGAATATCTTTAAATGTAATTTGTATTCGATTGTATAAAATCCTTTATAGTCAAATGTATAAAATCCCCCAGCCTGTAGCTAAAGCTAAACGTCGCGACTCATTTCGGCAGAGCGTGTCACACATTTGGAAGGCTACGGATTGGTTAAGGGAAATTAGCAGTGTGAAAAGTCTGTAGTATCCTCTCACAAAATATCCCAGCAGATTTCTCCGGACGTGACTACTTCCCCAAAACACACACACAAAAGCATCCCTCTCCCCTCCCCCCAGCCGCCGTGTTATTCCTGATTAACCGTAAACGAGCAAATATTTTCCCAGTGTTCGCCAGGTTAGATCCCCATTTAATTAAACTGGCTCATTATGTTGCTCTCTGATTAGCGGAGGAGAATCAATTATTCAATTCACAAACACGAGGCTGCGAGAAGCTGGAGGTGCACAACGAGGCGCTCGTTTAATTCCAAGGACACTAATTAGCTACAAAGCAAGCAGTAACTTTGCCTCTACCCTCTTCTTTCCTTTCTAATTACCACGCAGGCAGGACAACCAAAGCGCGCTGGGGAGAATCACAGACTCCAGCCTGTGGGTGGTGTTTTGGAGTTGAGGTAAGATCGGGTCGAAAAAAATCCAGCCTGAAGCGACCCGCGCTACCCAGCCCGAGCCCGAAAAATTAAATTGATTTGAAGAGGGCTGGGCCAGGCATCTCTCTTGCTGACTTTTTGTTAACTATCCACCCGAAACAGGTGAGTAATTTAATATAAAAAGTCAGCGAGAGAGAAGCCCGACCCGAACCCGAAAGCAATGATTGAGATTTTATGCCAAACCCGAAGTTGACTGATATGATAATATGATTTTATATAAATTTTATGTTATAATAATAATATAAAATGAGGATCGGCGTGCATCCATGCACTGCCTGATTACTGTATTCAACAAACACCATGCTAAAAAGCTACAACAGGAAAACACGGCGGGCTTACAAGTGAGGTCAGAAAACATTATTTTGAAGCAGTGAAAAAGTCAAGTAAGACTGAATGTGTCATGGATACTGATATGAATCACCTGTGCCCGCTCCTTTGGCGGCAACTGCCTCGGACTCTGATTGGCTCCCTGTCACTATTTAAACCCACATCTATCTGTCAGCGGTTGTCAGTCCGTTTGCGTATCTCCGATTATACTAAGCAAGCCTTTTTCGTCCCTGACTCCCGCCTGTCCCGATTTTGCCCCCGTTTGTCTCTGACTAGGACCTGTTTGAATCCTGACCACGTCTGCTCTCCCGTGCCGGCTCAGCACCTTTTTTGTTCCTGACTACGTCTACTCTCCCGTTCTGGCTTACGACTCGTTTCCGACCCCGACCACGTTTTGCTCTCTTGTCCCTGCTACTGACCTGTTTTTCCCCGACACCGTTATTATTCGCCACGGAAGATCCGCTTCCGCGTTCAGAGTGACCTGCTTCCCACGCCTACCAAACACCGGATCGTGGCCGCAGCCCATCCTCTCCTCTAATAAAAACTGTGAGAAACGTAACGCAATTGGGTCCTGTTTCTGTTCTGGTCCTGAGAGAATGAAAACGAAAATTGGTAGGCACTCATCACTTTCAACTGAATTTCACATCGTTTTCAAAAGCACATATGATAGTTAGGACCAAAACTTCTGTTTTCAGTGTTGTGCGCGTGCACGCTGTGCGGTGGTAGGAAATTTTGAGTCACACAGGCAAAAACGGGGATTCACAGGGCTTGCATATCACAACAGAGTTTAGCAGGAGTTTCACAGACGCTCCGACTCCAGGCGACTCACAAGACAGCGTTTAAGTAGTCAGGGAGCAATCTGTCAACGCGTTTCAGGTGGTGTCCATGGGCGGGGCCAAAACCGTGACAGAACCTGGCACCACGAGGCGGGGACCACTTGGGCGCCATGGAAACCGTGACAGGTATCTGAATTTTAGGTGAAGAGCTTGTAAATGTTTGAAATGGTTTTCATGACTCTCAGCAGTTTTACTGATAGTTCACGCATTAAATTAAGTAAAAGAAATTGAGTCAGCTTAAAAATGACACCGACAATGCTCTCTGGTGGCTCTCATGAAGAGCGGTAACACAAAGGGAAAAATACAAAGAACAATGATGGGTGGATAATTAAAAAAGAGTTACCCAGCCTTCTCAAATAAATAATGAAAACGTTGTTTTCTTCGGGCTCTGTCTCTGACATCACAGTTGATTGTCTGGACTCGGTCCGGGTCGGGCTTTAACACCCACGGGTCCAGCTGGAATTTTTAGGCCCGATTGTCACGGTTGCTATGGTGCCAAATTGGCCCCGCCCATGTGGCGCCAGCTGTGGCTCATTCACAGATTTGCGTTCCGTCTTTTTTAAGCTCTGTGCGCTCTCTCTCACTTTGTCAGTCCGTCAACGAACCTCTGCCCCGCAAGATGTGGGTTTTGACTGTCCAATTTTCCTGTTGGTATTCCATGCTCGGTATTGTCTGCGTTTATTTTTGTCCTGTTTAATATCGGTTTCCAGTTTTGTTTCCGTCTATTTTTGTCCTGTCTACTATTATCTCCAGTTTTCGTTCCCGTCTAGTTTGTCCTGTTTATTTTTCTATATCTTGTTTCATTATCTATCCGGTTTTCTTCGGGCTCTGTCTCTGACATCACAGTCGATTGGTTGGACTCGGTCCGGGTCGGGCTTTAATACCCACGGGTCGAGCTGGAATGTTTAGGCCCGATTATCACGGTTGCCATGGTGCCCAATTGGCCCCGCCCGTGTGGCGCCAGCTGCAGCTTGTGGACAAATTGGCTCCCGGTCAGTATTTAAACTCTGTCCTGTCAGTGCCCTTTTGTCGGTCCGTCTGCGAACCTCAGTTTACTCTCGGCAAGCTTTTCGACCCTGACTCATTCCTGTTTTAGCTCCCGTCTGTTTCCCTTCTTCCCTTTAAAACTGAGAGAAACGTACGCAAGTGGGTCCTGTCTCTGTTCCGGCCCTGACAGATGAGAAGGAAAGAATACCAGAACGCTGACCTTATTTAGCCGGATTCTCTTCTGGTTAGCGAGGTGAAGACTGAGACTCTCACAGGGGGGGGGGACCACCTTTGCCAATATGCAGATGGAGGCTCTAGATCCAACCAAGAACCCCCTGAGGTTTGGGGCCAGAGGTTGCATCGGCATACGTGTCAAGCCGGGGGCCCCTTCACTTTTTGTTCTCCGTAATCAAACGTCGGGCAATTATCCAAATTATTGACAGAGGATTCCTCATTTCAACTGCAAATTAGGGCTATCAATAAAGCTTTCTGATGCAAAAAAGTGTCTAATTAACCAACAGAGTGGATCCTCTGAAGCTTTGATAGAAATAAATAAATAAATTGGATTAAAAAAAAAAAAAATCTGCAGTCGGCTGCACGTTGCCGAAACACAGGGGAACTCATTAGTTTAATTATCAAAACAGCTAATTAAAATTACACAGTTGCCTAATTAGTTCTGTGCCTCTTGCTGTATACCCCCCTCCCAGTCTTTCTTTTCGGAGTTGCCCTCTCTTTAATTGACAGGTTGAAGTTAAATAGAAAAGAAGAGGAAATAAGGGGAGTAAATCGTACTTGTTCTTACATATACCGTATTTTTTGCACTATAGGGCGCACCGGGTTATAGGGCGCACCCCCAAAAAATAGTTTTTGGTCCTATATTTTCCATACATAAGGCGCACCGTATTATAAGGCGCTACAATGGGAACGTGGACAAAACAGTCGGATAGTTCAGTCCAACTGATTACCCCCTTAACATTCCCAAAGCTTGCAAAGAAGCAAATACGTGTCTCAGACATATACGGAAACAGTGTCTGTACGATGTCACTCAAATGCATCATTCGGAAGGTTAAAGTCTTGGGATTCAAGAAATGCCAACCATTCCTTAGTTTCTATTTTCTTTTTCGCCTGCAACTTTACTGTGCATATGACAATAAACACTTGGAATTGAGTTGAATTCACTCAACTCATCACAGCAACATCAAGATCGTTCTAAAACAAGATACCGGGAAAATATAAAGCCGCATAGCTCACCTAAGTTCTCACGTTCAATAATGATACGCAATCCCGGTCTTCTTACAACCGTGAGTGAAGTAAATCCAGGAGAGTAAAATATTTACAAATACAGACTAATGAAACATGTTTCTTTATGGCGTAGTTTAGCAAGCTTGCTATTCAGTCATCTTTTTCGGCCAATTGCAGGGTTTGTTTTGGCCCTCTAGCCAATCAGAGGCTCCGAATAACTTCAGCCAATAGCGATCGATTTAACGGATGATTGACACATCTTTTTCGGCCAATTGCAGGGTTTGTTTTGGCCCACTAGCCAATCTGAGGCTCCGAATAACTTCAGCCAATAGCGATCAATTTAACTGATTATTGACACATCTTTTTCGGCCAATTGCAGGGTTTGTTTTGGCCCTCTAGCCAATCCGAGGCCCTGAATAACTTTAGCCAATAGCGATCGATTTAACGGATGATTGACACATCTTTTTCGGCCAATTGCAGGGTTTGTTTCGGCCCTCTAGCCTATCCGAGGCTCCGAATAACTTTAGCCAATAGCGATCGATTCAAATGATGATTGACACATTGGTTAGCCAATGAAACGCCGGTATATAAATCCCAGCATACACCGCGGACTACTCCACGTTCGGGGGAAAATCGAGTCGGCGGCTGTTGCGTAAGTTGCGAGACCTTGCGATTTAATATTGAGCCATATATAAGGTGCACTGTATCATAAGGCGCGTGGTCAGCTTTTGAAAAAAATTAAGACTTTTAGGTGCGCCTTATAGTGCGGAAAATACGGTAACTCCATACTCTCACACGTGCTCAACTATACTCATATACAAAGTCTGGGTCCAGGACAGGAAGCAGAACCCACTCGCCTAACGTTACTCACAGTTTATCGGGGAGAAGAGAAAGGAGCGCACACTCGATCCGGAGATCGTTGGTCGCGGGGAGTAGATTGCTCGGAACGCGGAAGTGGACAAAATCAAACGGATCGTGGTGAGAGCAAAACAGGAGCAAAAACACGGGAAAAAACTGAGATTCTCACGGCTTGACGTGTCAAAACAGAGTTTCACAGGCGCTCCGACCGAAAGCGACTCTCAGGACAGCGTTTAAGTAGTGACAGAGAGCAATCTGTCCACAAGTTTCAGCTGGTGTCGATGGGTGGGGCCAATTGGGCGCCCTGGCAACCGTGACACAAACACTATAAATATTCATACTATCATTCACAATACCATGCTCTCGGGCACATTGCCATGATTGCTGATGTGTTTCACCTGTGCCCGCTCCTTTGGCGCCAACTGCCTCGGGCTCCGATTGGCTCCCGGTCACTATTTAAACCTTCGCCTATCTGTCACCTGTTGTCAGTCCGTCTGCGAACCTCAGTTTACTCTAGGCAAGCTTTTTAACCCTGACTCACTCCTGTTTTGGCTCCTGTCTGTTTCCCGGCTTCGACTCGTTTTTTTATCTTGACCACATTTACTCTCTTTTCCTGGCTTACGACCCCGACCGCGTTTTTGCTCTCCTGTCCCGGCTGCTGACCTGTTTTTTTCCGCTCCCGACACCGCCATTGCTCGGCATGGAAGTGCCACTTCCGCATTCAGAGCAATCACAGGATCGTAGGTTCAATACCTTCCCTTCTTCCCAATAAAACTGAGAGAAACGTACGCAAGTGGGTCCTTTTTCTTTTCTGGTCCTGACATACATACTATTATACTGTAATACACACATTACTCTAAACTTTCACAGATTCAACTGTACTCTCATACACACTACTGTGCTTTCACATTAAAGCTACTATACCCCCCCACACACACACACTACTAAACATTCTCATACACACTATTATACACACGCTAGTACAAAACTGTGTTTTTACACACATACTCTGACACACACACTACTATATTTTCACACTTATACTACAACCATACACTCACACACACACACACACACACACACACACACTAATATAGTCTCGGACATATACTACTATGCTAAGTATGTGTGGCTAACCTCTCAGTCTTCATACAGTTTTTATATTCTCACACATATACTACTATGCTGTCATGCATACACTACTATAAACCCTCACACATACTACTATACTCTGATACACACTAATTTGGTTACACAAACACACTACTATACTCCCGCGCACACTACTATACACGCTCACACACTATTAGACTCTCTGACATATACTACTTCAATACTATGCTTTCACATACATACTACTATACTCACACACACACTACTACTAAACGTTCTCATACACACTATTATACACAGACATACGCTACTACACACACTGTGTTTTTACACACATAAATCTATACTCCGACACACACGCTACGACACTACTATCCTTTCACACATATAATACTACCATACGCTCACATACACACACTAATATAGTCTCTGACATATACTACTATGCTAAGTATGTATAGGTGAGGTTTTTCACACTTAGTGTAGTGATCACCTCTCAGTCTTCATACAGTTTTTATATTCTCACACACATACTATTATGCTATCATACATACATTACTATAAACTCTCACACATACTACTATACTCTCATGCACACTACTCTGGTTTCACAAACACACTACTATACTCCTGTGCACACTACTATACACCCTTACACTCACCATTAGACTATCTGACAAATACTACTTCAATCCTATGCTTTCACATACATACTACTATACTCACACCCACACTACTTCTATACCCAGGCACACGCTACTACAGTACTATGTTTTTACGCACACACTACTATACACTTTAAGACACACACACATATATATTATCTGATTCACACGAAGACACTACTATGCTTTCACACATGTACTACTACCATACACTCACTCACACATGCACTAATCGTCTCTGACTTATACTACTATGCTAAGTATATGTGAGTAAGGTTTTCTAACTTAATAAAGTGATCACCTCTCAGTTTTCATAGTTTTTCATAAACACTATCATATTCTCACACACTTCCACGATCCGATGATCGTCTGTCGCGGGTAACTGATGACAGGAACGCGGAAGTGGCACTGTGTCATAGACAGCGAGAAAACAGGTCGATGGCCGGGACGGATGAGCAGAAGCAGAAACGGGTCCAGAAACAAGTCGGCAACAGGTATCAGGCAGGAGAAAAACAGGGCAGGATAATGTCGAATAGTACAAAGCTTGCCTAGCTGAAAGCATAGCATCAAACGTTTGAAGCTGATTCAGAATGCAGCAGCTAGACTTTTGACTAAGACCAAAAAGTTTGAGCATATCACTCCTGTTATGGCCAACTTGCACTGGCTCCCAGTCCACTTAAGATGTGACTTTAAGGTTCTCTTATTAACATATAAATGTTTGCATGGACTTGCATCCTCTTATCTCTCTGATTTGATTTCCTGAAAATGCCGGTCTACTTGTGACTCCGAGACCCAAGAAGTCTGCAGGCTTGAGAGCGTTCTCCATCCGGGCCCCGGTGCTATGGAATGCCTGGCCACCTACTACCTCAATGGAAGTTTTTAAATCAAGGCTTAAGACACAGTTCTATTCCAAAGCTTATGGTTGATCCCCACCTCATATTCTGTATTGTCCTGTCTTTTTCCGACTGCCTGCCTGGTGGTGATACGAAGGAGAAGGACGATTTGAGATGAGTCAGCGGACCAGTGTTTGACCTGATGCATGTGAACGCCTGCATGGACCAGCTGGCAGAGATGGGAAGCGGCGTCGTGGGCGTCATAGACTTTCTGGACTGGTTTACAGGCTGGGGGCGTCGCTGCTGTCATGCACTTTCCGGACAAATTTTCAACATGTTACCTAGTGTTTACTATGTTGGTGTACTGTAATGCTGAATGTAATTCACCCTGGTCATCCTGGAAGGGGTATACCACTTGTGAGGTCCCTTCTCAAGGTTTCCTCACGCTGCTGTTTTGAGTTGTTCCTTGCCCGCATGTTGGTTTAAGATCAGGTCATTGTGTTAGTGTAATCCAGTGCAGTCCTTTGAGACATGTTTGTGATTAAGGGCTATATAAATAAATGTGACTTCACTTGACTAGGTTGCAGACGGTCTGACAGCTTCCTCTTGGAAGACAGGGGTTTAAAAAGAGTCAGGGAACCAATCGCAAGTGCCCTGAATCAACAATCATGACAGGAGTAAAATCATATTTAATGAAAACTTTGTCTGTGCACAACTACAAACAGTTCCTGCGGAATATCTCCACTACCGGCAGAATAGCTAAAAACCTAATAAACGTCTGCCGTTCTCCATTTCAGTCGGACCGTCCAAATTCTCCTCCCATTGATCTGCCCCGGACTGAAGACGCCTTAAAAAAATGAGAGGTCAAAGCCAAACGGCGGGGTCCCTGGAAAATTCCTGCGTTTTCCGGCTTTAATGCCACGTTCAAATGACACATAAAAAGCCGGATTGACTGTGACTGAAGAGGCGATACGGCCGTTTTAATGATTGCCAGCCCAGAGTAAAATACTGTACGGATGCCTGATTTGTATTCGTTCGTAGGACTCAATCAATTGCACAAAAACAGGAATGGTTTTCAGTCGAAAAATAAGCTCAAATAGGCTGCGGGGTAAGATAGTGCCTTGGGATACGTTCAAGAACCTCGCCCATCCATAATCATTGCTCAAAGCTAGAAAGAACAGGAAATACGCTTAATCTGTCTTCACCCTTTGCATCAGGAGAGATAATTCTATCTATCTATCTATCCCTCGAGAGGGGTGACCGACAGCAAGACACCACATACAAAAATCAAGAAATTAAAAGAAAACACAATTTAAATTAAAAAAAAGTTAAAAAGTAGCAAAAAAAACACACACAAAAATTTTAGGACCATGGCCAACCCAAATGCCAAAACACCCAAACAAGTTGGTCATGCTTTCGTGCCTCCAGATGAAACAGGACACAAGAAAGCGGCCATCTCACTCTTTTGCTGGTTTACCCCTGCGGCATCATACAGGTGCCCTGCCCATCCCTTACAACGCATCCTAACATCCCACTATCCTTTCACAACACCTCTCCACTCATTCCTATGACCAAGAAGAGCAGTAGATTCCATTATATTTAGACCACTTAGAGAGATAATAATAATAAGATAATAATTCATAATATTTACTATCGTTGCTATGTGTCATCCCGTTTCTAAGGACGAGTACTTTCTTGCCCTTTTACACTAAACTACAGGTATTGATTTTTGATTGACGTTATTTAATCGACATTTTCATTAATTTTCTACTCTCTTCATGTTACTCAGCTGTACCCACTCATTTGGCGCCAACTGCAGCGGATTCTGATTGGCCCCTGGTCAGTATTTGAACCCAGTCCTGTCTGTCCCCTTTTGTTAGTCCGTCTGCGAACCTCAGTTAGCACTAAGCAAGCCTTTTTCGACCCTGACTTTTACCTGTTTTTGCTCCCGTCTGTTCGACCCGTTTTTTGATCCTGACCAAGTCTACTCTCCTCTCCTGGCTTTTGACTCGTTTCCGACCCGGACCACGTTTTTTGCTCTCCTGTCCTGGCTACTGACCCGTTTTTCTGTTCCCGACACCGCTACAGTACAGATCAGGTGTATCGACATTTCGTTCTGTGTGCATGGTTACAAAGAATGACAATAAAAGTAAATTCTATTCTATTCTATTCTATTCATCGCTCGCCACGGAAGTCCCACTTCCGTGTTCAGAGCGACCTGCTTCCCGATCACCGGATCGTGGGTGCAACCGTTTCCTTTTTTTCAACAAAACTGAGAGAAACGTAACGCAAGTGGGTCCTGTCTCCGTTCTGGTCCTGACATCTATAATTGTTATTTTGTTACAGTCACATACTTTCAGTCAGTCGGAACATCCTCTGGAAATAGGTTTGACTCTTGGGAGCTTTAATAAAGGGGCGACGATACTTTTT
This sequence comes from Urocampus carinirostris, assembly GCF_059441175.1. NCBI lineage: Eukaryota > Metazoa > Chordata > Actinopteri > Syngnathiformes > Syngnathidae > Urocampus > Urocampus carinirostris. The sequence goes on along the minus strand of NC_142359.1, from coordinate 4,818,614 downwards.
TTGTCTTTGTTTGTTTTTGTTTTTGCTCCCGTCTGTTCCCCGGCTTCGACCCGTTTTTTGATCTTGACCACGTATAGTCTCCCGTCCCGGCTTTCGACCTTTTTCGTCCACGACCACATCTACTCTCCTTTCCTGGCCTAAGACTCGTTTCCGATCCCGACCACGTTTTTTGCTCTCCTGTCCTGGCTACTGACCCATTTTTTTTCCGTTCCCGACACCGCCATCGCTCGCCACGAAAGTGCCACTTCCGCGTTCAGAGCGACCTGCTTCGATCGTGGGTGCAATCCTTTCCTTTCTTCCAATAAAACATAGAGAAACGTAACGCAAGTGGGTCCTGTCTCCGTTCTGGTCTTGACAATTTGTGATTAATAAATAAGTTAATGTGTTTAAAATGTGATACACGGTTAAAAAAAAAGGATGTATTAGTTCATTATGACATTTTTTACATGAATATTTTGTGATCATTAGGGTTTTAAGTTGAAAAGTGTGGTAAAATAATACTACTTCCGGGTTTCCCGCATCACTTCCGGTTCCGCCAGCTCAAGGTAAACAAAGACTCAGACAATGGCTGACAGGACTGTTGCAAGTCTTGAAGGATTAACAATGCAATACCGTAAGTTTCTAAAAGTGTTTATATGACGTTTAAACAATATTTCTTGTAATAGTTCGGAAAAATATAATGTTTATCCACTTTATTGGCGTATGGCAGGGGTGTCAAACTCATTTTAACTCGGGGGCCACACGATAGAACAGACATTCTGTCGGGGGCCGGACTAGTAGATTAAAAAGAAAGAAAAAGAGAGATAAAGAAATAAGAGAAAGAGGAAGGGAAAAGAAGAAAAGAGGGCGGGACAAAAAAGAGAGAGCGGGAGAGAGCGTGAGAAAACAAAGAGATAAAAAGAGAAGTCGTGAGAGAGGGAAAGAAGGAGAGGAATAAAGAAATCCAAAGAGAAAGACAGAAGGAGAGAAAAGAGAAAAGAAAGCACGAAGGGTATAGGAAGAGAGAAAGAGAAAAGAGAGAAAAGGAAAAAAATGAAGTTAGAGGGAAAGAAGTCAAAAAGACACAGAGAGAAAGAGACAAAGAGCAGCAAAGGAAGATAAAAAGAGAGACACAGAGAGTGAAAGAGAGAGTGGGAAAAAAGGGGTGGAAGAGAGAGGGAGAGAGAGAGAGAGAGAGAGAGAGAGAGAGAGAGAGAGAGAGAGAGAGAGAGAGAGAGAAATAATTACAAGTACAGTGTCTTTGTTTGAGGCATCTGGCTTTGGCAACATTAAGTTGACATATTTCAACCTGCAGCTTGTTTTTCTCTTGCGCTTCTCTGAGTGTTGTCTCGCGGGCCGGATTCAATCCCTTAGCGGGCCTGATCTGGCCCGCGGGCCGCCTCTTTGACACCTGTGGCGTATGGTCTCATCTCAGCACATTGTATTTTACTGTTGCGGTTTTCACCGTCCAGAATAGGAAACTAAAGCTTCAATTACCCGTCCCTTGTGGTCAGGTCCTTCTTTGATGGTTTAACTCGATGACGCGACATAACGTACGATAGTTACTACACCTCCTATTTCATATGAGACTATTTTTTGTCATTTTTTTGATTCGCATACATGTTTCATGTTTGAGAACAGGACAAAAATATCAACCGAGTCCCGGGCTGCTAAAAAATTTACAGCGGCATCTGCTCACAGCTACATGGGAACAATGTCACAGATGGTAAAATGTCATTTTTTTCCTCAAACAAAAACTCTCCTGAACTAAAATTCAGTCTGTGTGCTGGAGTGGGAAAATACAGCATGAATTATGCAGTTTACGCGAAAAACAAGGTTATTTTTCACAATCGTGTGTGACAAAAGTTATAGTATGAAGTATGTACTTAGTAAAAAGTCTGGCCCCTAAAATTGACAGATTTTGTCTTTATATTTCTGATGAATGAGCAAATTTATCTAAACTCTAAAGGTGACTGCTGATGATCGTCGGTTACGGGTAACTGATGGCAGGAACGCGGAAGTGGCACTTCTGTGTCGAGCGAGGATAGTCGTAGACAGCGAGAAAACAGGTCGATGGCCGGGACGGAGGAGCAGAAGCAGAAACGGGTCCAGAAACAAGTCGGCAACAGGTATCAGGCAGTAAAAAACAGGGCAGGATAATGTCGAATAGTACAAAGCTTGCCCAGCTGAAAGCATAGCATCAAAAGTTTGAAGCTGATTCAGAATGCAGCAGCTAGACTTTTGACTAAGACCAAAAAGTTTGAGCATATCACTCCTGTTATGGCCAACTTGCACTGGCTCCCAGTCCACTTAAGATGTGACTTTAAGGTTCTCTTATTAAAATATAAATGTTTGCATGGACTTGCACCCTCTTATCTCTCTGATTTGATTTCCTGAAATTGCCGGTCTACTTGTGACTCCGAGAGCCAAGAAGTCTGCAGGCTTGAGAGCGTTCTCCATCCGGGCCCCGGTGCTATGGAATGCCTGGCCACCGGAGATAAGATCTGCTACCTCAATGGAAGTTTTTAAATCAAGGCTTAAGACACACTTCTATTCCAAAGCTTATGATTGATGCCAACCTGATATTCTGTATTGTCCTGTCTTTTTTCCGACTGCCTGCCTGGTGGTGATACGAAGGAGAAGGACAATTTGAAATGAGTCAGCGGACCAGTGTTTGACCTGATGCATGTGAATGCCTGCATGGACCAGCTGGCAGAGATGGGAAGCGGCGTCTTAGGGCGTCATAGACTTTCTGGACTGGTTTAATGAGCAAATTTATCTAAACTCTAAAGGTGCCTTCAGAACAATGCATCTTAATCCCGAACTTAACAATACCTCTTTGTTTTCCTGTCTTCAAGAACAGGAAGAGGACCCAGATGCGTAACGTTTACTCACAAGTTTATTGAGATATAGAGAAAAAACAAACGCCAGCAATCCAGTGCTCGCTGGACGAGGAAGGCAAGCTGGAAATGGATCCCCCGAAGCGGGAGATTGTAGCGTGGTCAAACTGAAAAAACGTGTCGAAAGCCAGAGCGGTGGATCAGAGCGTGGTCGGTGGTCAGAAACGGGTCGTTACCCGGGACCGGAGATCAGAACGTGGTCGGTGGTCGAAAACGGGTCGTAGCCGGAGACAAACGGGGAATCATGAACAGAAGAGTGGTATACTGATGATAAAACGGGACCGACGGGAGTCAGAGTCAAAGTGCTTGCCTTGCGTAAGAAGAGGTTCGCTGACGGACCGACAAAGGGCGAGTGAGAGCATTGAGCTTAAATAGGAGGGGAAACCGGCAGGAGCTGGTGTCAAACGAGCGGGCACAGGTGAGTGCAATGACTAATCATGACAGAATAATTAATAGAGGTGCAAGTAGTAAATCTTCAACTTTCAACTATAGGAATTACTTCCTCTTCCCTGTGTGCAAACATGCATGACAAGAACCGGAACAGTAGGAGGACCCAGATGCGTAACATTTCTCACTGAAGCTTTATTTCATGGGAATGGGGCAGTCATACACATAAACACAAACGCCAGTGATCGCTGGGCGGAAGAAGAAAGACAGAAGTCTGGCGTGGAACAACAGGAAGCCAGAGAACAACGAGATTGATACCAATTGCACGAGCAGATATCGGACAGATGGGGTCGATACCGGACAGGACGGGACGGACGGAATTGATATAAAGGCACTGGAGACAGGAGTCCGATAACAAGCAGGACGAGATAGACGGAAACGATAACAGACACTGGAGATCGAAATTAAACAAGACAAACTAGACGGGAACGCTACCAGACACTGAAGATCAATATCACACAGAACAAAATAGCCGGGAACGATACTGGAGATCGATATTAAACAGGAAAAAATAGACGGGAACGAAACCGGGCAGGAAACACAAGCAGGAAAATAGACGGAGTCGAAACACACGTCTCGCGGGTGCAGGGGTTCGTTGACAGACTGACAAAGGGTGAGTGAGAGCACTGAGCTTAAATAAGAGGGAAGCCAATCAGTCAACGAGCCGCAGCCGGCGCCAAAAGGGCGGGGCCAATTGGGCGCCATGGGCAACCGTGACAATGCAATACATAATACACAGATAACAATCACAAATAGTCGCGGTGTAAAAAAGAAAAATGTATCTAAAATATTAAATTATAAAAGATTTAGAGTAAAAAGAATCTCCAAAGTATAGGCCAGAACGGAGACAAAACGGTTTGGCATTGATTAGGCAGGAGGCTCAGATTCCCGACAGCCTGATGGAAGAAGTTGTCCCTGAGCCTGCTGGTTCTGGCTCGGAGTCTCTGCAGTCTTCACCCTGGCGACTGCAGGTTGTAGATGTCCGGGAGGGGTTTGAGGGGGACACCAATATCTGCTGTCATTTCCAAAATAAATTGCAAATCTCTCACTCAGAAAAGTAGTAAGTCTATGACTCAGCCAAGGCTTGAACCTGGGACCTCCCCGTCTCGGGGCGGGCGTCCAAACCTAAGGCCATTGATTTGGTTTACATCACAACAGGGTGCGCCGCACAATTTGAAGACTTTAGTATACACGTTATAAATTCGATAAAGTGCAAAAACATCTCATCTCATCTCTCATCTCATTAGCCGTACCGCTTATCCTCAGTAGGGTCGCGGGGGGGCTGGAGCCCATCCCAGCAATCATCGGGCAGTGGGCAGGGGATACCCTGAACTGGTTGCCAGCCAATCGCAGGGCACACAGGGACAGACAACTCATTCGCTCATTCACACCTAGGGACAATTTGGACCGGGCAATTCACCTGAAATGCATGTTTTTGGAACGTGGGAGGAAACCGGAGTGCCCGGAAGAAACCCACGCAAGCACGGGGAGAACATACAAACTCCGCACAGAAAGCCTGGAGCTGGATTTGAACCCACGACAGGTTCCCATGACATGAACTGTGCCGCCGTGCTGCCCGTGCAAAAACATATTAACCATAAACAACCATTTATTTTCGTTGGGTAGTTAGTGCGCAGCCCCACGTAGTGAATGTACAGGGTTCAATTCCAGCTACCGCAGCCTCCCCGTGCAGAGTTTTGCATATTCTCCCTTCATGGGTTTGGATAAAATGACTAAATTGTGTGCAGGCTTGGGGAGTAACGGAATACATGGAAGGGCAAAAATGATGTTGGCAAGCTGTTTGGATTTATTTTCATTTTGTTTCTGTCGCATTTGATGTTCGTTTTGCCGGAGATCAAAGAGATCAAAGCCAGGAGAGAAAGCTTACCACGTGTTGTGAGTCATCATTTTATTCATATTGAGTTTCTTTTGTCTTTTATTAGCATATTTGGATTTGGAGTAATCCAAAAGTACCGTATTTTCCGCACTATAAGGCGCACCTAAAAGTCTTAATTTTTTTCAAAAGCTGACCATGCGCCTTATGATACAGTGCGCCTTATATATGGCTCAATATTAAATTCACAAGGTCTTGCAACTTACTCAACGGCCGCCGACTCGATTTTACCCCGAACGTGGAGTAGTCCGCGGTGTATGCTGGGATTTATATACAGGCGTTTCATTGGCTAACCAATGTGTCAATCATCATTTGAATCGATCACTATTGGCTGAAGTTATTCGGAGCCTCGGATTGGCTAGAGGGCCGAAACAAACCCTGCAATCGGCCGAGTTTAGCAATGGCGTAGCAAGCTTGCTACAGTACGCCATAAAGAAATGTTTCATTAGTCTGTATTTGTAAATATTCTACTCTCCTGGATTTACTTCACTCACGGTTGTAAGAAGACCATGATTGCGTATCATTATTGAACGTGAGAACTTAGGTGAGCTACTCCGGCTATATATTTTCCCGGTATCTTGTTTTAGAACGATCTTGATGTTGCTGTGATGAGTTGAGTGAATTCAACTCAATTCCAAGTGTTTATTGTCATATGCACAGTAAAGTTGCGAGCGAAAAAGAAAATAGAAACTAAGGAATGGTTGGCATTTCTTGAATCCAAGACTTTAACCTTCCGAATGATATTTGAAATGACGCATTTGAGTGACATCGTACGGACACCGCATCCGCACGTGTCTACGACACGTATTTGCTTCTTTGCAAGCTTTGGGAATGTTAAGGGGGTAATCAGTTGGACTGAATCATCTGACTGTTTTGTCCACGTTCCCATTGTAGCGCCTTATAATCCGGTGCGCCTTATCTATGGAAGATATAGGACCAAAAACTATTTTTTGGGGTATGCACCCTATAACCTGGTGCGCCCTATAGTGCGGAAAATACGGTAATTGAAAGTAATCCAGTTAAAGTAACCCTCACCCCAACACTGCCCAGGGGCCATAGAAAACCTCACGGTTCGAATCCAGCCCCCGGGCCTTGACTTGGACATAGGTGGCCTAAAGCTAAAAGACTGTTGCTGTTCCTCTTTGAGTTTGTGAACAAACTTTCCGATCCTAATCGAAATTCGCAATATCTATAAACGGCAGCACGATGAATCTTCCCTAGTCTTGAAAATCAGCCTGCCCCTAAATGAGGGCCGAAGCGTTGGGGGTTTGCCCCCCCCTCTCAATCCATCATCAGCAGACTGCATCCAGTGCAGCGTGTTGACCGCCTCCAGCCATAAAAACTCCTCATCGGCATCCTCCCAGCATGCAAATGGTCGGCCTGCGCTCCGTAGTCGACCCGGAGCCTTTTCGGGCCCCGGGTATTTTTAAACACACTAATCAGGGAGCTTATTATTTCTGGGGTTCACAGAAAATTTTGAACCGCGGCCTCTCCCGGTCTAAAAGATTCATGAAACGCGGGCTACTCGGGGAGCGTCTCCGGGCTGCGGGGGTCAGAAGTTGCTGTTCTCCCCGCGGCAATGGCAGAAAAACAAATTACGGATCGCTTGTACATTTATTGTATATGTTTAATGTAGCATGCTGTAGGTGAAAGTGATTTATAACCGTCGGGGGGCATATTGACATACAGCCCGGCCGGGGGTATCGAATTCGTTACCTGCCCCTTTAAAAAAAACTAATCGGGTAAAATAAGTAACTCATAATGTTGCATGGAAAAACATGGCCTGGAGTGTAATTGGTCATGCTAATAAGTGATGCATTCAAATGAAGCCGGAGCTCGGCAGTGAATGTCTCTGCCAGGGACTATTTGTTTTTCTTATGCGTGTGAAAAACAACTTTAAAATGAATTTAAAGAGGTTGGGGTCTTAAAAATGAAGACCGATTCCGAAAAAGTACCGTACTGATTCGGGGAACCGGCGGTTGGCGCCAACTCTTTTTAAACTCCCATCTTCCGAAAGGAACCCGTCAGACCGTCTGCGAACCTATGCTCTCAGCTAGGCAAGCCTTTGTACTCTCCGACACTATCCTGCCCTGTTTCCTGCCTGATACCCGTTGCCGACCTCTTTTCTGGACCCGTTTCTGTTTTTGCTCCTCCGCCTCGGGCATCGACCTGTTTTTGCTTTGTTTCCTGCCTGATACCCGTTGCTGGCCTCTTTTCTGGACCCGTCTCTGTTTTTGCTCCCCTGCCTCGGCCATCGACCTGTTTTTGCCCTGTTTCCTGCCTGATACCCGTGGCCGACCTCTTTTCTGGACCCGTTTCTGTTTTTGCTCCTCTGCCTCGGGCATCGACCTGTTTTTGCTTTGTTTCCTGCCTGATACCCGTTGCTGACCTCTTTTCTGGACCCGTTTCTGTTATTGCTCCCCTGCCTCGGCCATCGACCTGTTTTTGCCCTGTTTCCTGCCTGATACCCGTTGCCGACCTCTTTTCTAGACCTGTTTCTGTTTTTGCTCCTCCGCCTCGGCCATTGACCTGTTTTTGCCCTGTTTCCTGCCTGATACCTGTTGCTGACCTCTTTTCTGGGCCCGTTTCTGTTTTTGCTCCTCCGCCTCAGCCATCAACCTGTTTTTGCCCTGTTTCTTGCCTGATACCCGTTGCCGACCTCTTTTCTGGACCCGTTTCTGTTTTTGCTCCTCCGCCTCGGCCATCGACCTGTTTTTGCCCTGTTTCCTGCCTGATACCCGTTGCTGACCTCTATTCTCGACCCGTTTCTGTTTTTGCTCCTCCGCCTCGGCCATCGACCTGTTTTTGCGATGTTTCCTGCCTGATACCCGTTGCCGAATTTGTTACCTGCCCCTTTAAAAAAAAACAATTCAGGTAAAATATGTAACTCATAATGTTACATGGAAAAACATGGCCTGGAGTGTAATTGGTCATGCTAATAAGTGATGCATTCAAATGAAGCCGGAGCTCAGCAGTAAATCTCTCTGTCCCTATTTAAACCCAGTCCTGCTACTCCCCTGTTGTCAGTCCGTCTGCGAACCTCTGTTGATACAAGACAAGCTTTTTTAGACCCTGACTCCCGCCTGTCCCGTCTTTGCTCCCGTTTGTCCCCGACTACGACCTGTTTTGATCCCGACCACGTCTGTTCTCTCGTCCCGGGTTACGACCCATTTTTGATCCCGACTACGTCTACTCTCCCGTCCTGGCTTATTACTCGTTTCAAAATGGGGAATCATGCACGTTAGGCAGCGGTCTGGCGTGGAAAGACAGGAAGCCAGACACCGACAAGATCGATACCAATTGCCTGAGCAGATATCGGACTGATGGGGTCGATACCGGACAGGACGGGACAGACAGGGTTGATATTATAACAGAATATAAAACAGGACAAACTAGACGGGAACGAAAACTGGAGAGAATAAATAACAGGACAAAAATCGACGGGAACAAAACTGAAAAACGATATTTTACAAGACAAAAAAAAACGGGAACAATACCGGACAGGAAATACCAACAGGAAACAGGACTGAGTCAGAGCCCACGTCTTGCGGGGCAGAGGTTTGTTGACGGGCCGACAAGGGAAGAGTGAGAGCACTGAGCCTAAATAGACGGAAAGCCAATCTGTCAGCGAGCCACAGCTAGCGCTACACGGGCGGGGCAATTCAACATAAGCTTTGTTTTGAGTATCCCTGCTTCCCCCACATGGGTCACATTTCCCAATAGCGGCCTTGTATTGCAGCCATGTAAGACGCTAACCTGCTTATTGGGGGTATTAGGGGTTCAGTGTCTTACCCAAGGACACTTCGAACTGGGATCCCTTGATCCCAAGACGAGCGCTCTTCCTCCTGAGCTACTGCCGTCCCTTGAAAAAGGTTACCGACCCCTGATGTACCTGCATTAAGGACGCGTTCCCGTGTTGATGCCGCCACTAGTACATCCGCCTACTTTATTAGATTGCCGCTGAATACACGTCCGGTCGGGAAAAAATGTCCGGCTTTTGTGTCTAAAATGCAATCTAACCGTAAGCCTTCAAAGAGGATAGAGTAAATTGACTTACTTTATCACCTCATAGGATCCGCTTGCTGGGTTCTGATTGGCTCCCTGTCCCCTATCTAAACCTAGTCCTGCTACTCCCCTGTTGTCGGTCTGTCTGCCAAACTCTGTTAATACAAGACAAGCCTTTTTCGACCCTGACTCCTCCCTGTCCCGTCTTTTCTCCCGTTTCTCTCCGGCTACGATCTGTTTTGATCCCGACCACATCTGCTCCCCCGTCCCGGCTTATGACTCGTTTCGAAATAGGGAATCATGCACGTTAGGCAGCGGTCTGTCGTGGAAAGACAAGAAGCCCGAGACCAACAAGATCGATACCAATTGCTTGAGCAGATATCGGACGGATGGGGTCGATACCGGACAGGACGGAACAGACAGGATTGATATTGAAACAGAATATGAAACAGGACAAACTAGACGGGAACGAAAACTGGAGAGAATAAATATCAGGTCAAAAGTTGACGGGAATGAAACTGGAAACCGATATTTAACAGGACAAAATAAACGGGAACAATACCGGACAGGAAATACCAACAGGAAACAGGACCAAGTCAAAACCCACGTCTTGCGGGGCAGAGGTTTGTTGACGGGCCGACAAGGGAAAAGTGAGAGCACTGAGCCTAAATAGACAGAACTATAGGTCACCAACCCCTGATGTAACTTCATTAAGGACGCGTTCCCGTGTCGATGCCGCCACTAGTACATCCGCCTACTTTATTAGATTGCCGCTGAATACACGTCCGGTCGGGAAAAAGGTCCAGCTTTTGTGCCTAAAATGCAATCTAACCGTAAGCCTTCAAAGAGGATGGAGTAAATTAACTTACTTTATCACCTCATAGGATCCGCTTGCTGGGTTCTGATTGGCTCCCTGTCCCCTATCTAAACCTAGTCCTGCTACTCCCCTGTTGTCAGTCCGTCTGGGAACTTCTGTCGATACAAGACAAGCCTTTTTCGACCCTGACTCCCGCCTGTCCCGTCTTTTCTCCCATTTCTCTCCGACTACGACTTGTTTTGATCCCGACCACTTCTCTTCTCCCGTCCCAGGTTACGACTCGTTTCCGACCCCGACCGTGTTTTTGCTCTCCTGTCTCCTGTCCCGCTCGGTTATGATCAGCAGGCAAGAAATCCCTCTCCGCTTGAAAAAGGTCACCAACCCCTGATGTAACTTCATTAAGGACGCGTTCCCGTGTCGATGCCGCCACTAGTACATCCGCCTACTTTATTAGATTGCCGCTGAATACGCGTCCGGTCGGGAAAAAAAGGTCCTGCTTTTGTGCCTAAAATGCAATCTCACCGGGGCCAGCCGGCGAGGCGGGCATGTAGATTACGGTGAATTGCCTGCAAAGCGCCGTTCCGTTTGAATTGTCAATTTGACTCCTACGGAGAGCGTTTTCGGCCTCAGATAGAGCAAAGACAGATTCCATCAGGTCCTTATCTGTTACAAGTCGCATTGCTCGCTACCGGATTCAATACCCCCCCAATAATGCTGTTATTTTTTTAAACATTGGAGAGTTTTCTGCACTGGTCAGCAGCAGGAAACGCATAGAAAACGTGCCCGCCGGTGTCCGAGGCCATGAATGGTGTATTATTCCTATCATTTTTCTGACTTCCTGTAGGAAAAAGTAATTTTATCTTGTAAAAGGGTGTATTTTTTTTCTCCCCCCCACCCGATTCTCCCTCCAATTTCTCCCCCCTACTTCCAGTGTATATTGTTCTGGGATGAAGAAGTCTTTTGGAGCACATCAATACATCATGGCAGCCAAGCGCAATCACTGTCTGCCAATTGTCAGTAGAGACCAATTTAGGCCTGGCGCGGTCTGACCGTGACATTTCAGAAAAATTAATCCCAGTGTAAGCCTTCAAAGAGGAATAACTGTTCCCCCCCGAAAAAATGATTAAAAATAAGGTATCGTCAAACATCTGACACGAGGAGATAATAAATTGACTTAGTATATCACCTCATAGGATCCGCTTGCTGGGTTCTGATTGGCTCTCTGTCCCTATTTAAACCCAGTCCTGCTACTCCCCTGTTGTCGGTCCGTCTGCCAACCTCTGTTGATACAAGACAAGCCTTTTTCGACCCTGACTCCCGCCTGTCCCGTCTTTGCTCCCGTTTGTCTCCGGCTACGACCTGTTTTAATCCCGACCACGTCTGTTCTCCCGTCCCGGGTTACGACTCGTTTCCGACCCGACCGGGTTTTTGCTCTCCTGTCCCGCTCGGTTATGATCAGCATGCAAGAAATCGCTCTTTGCTTGAAAAAGGTTGCCGACCCCTGGTGTAACTTGTGATGCGGTCCCCTCAATTGTCAATTGATGTAATAACTATCTATCGTGCACCTGGGCCATACACAACTTTCTTAGACGAATTTGCTGAACTTTTGTCTGAACTAGTAACCTATGCAGACAAAATTATAATTATGGGAGACTTTAACATTCATATGAACTCCCCACACAGTTCACTTACTATCGCGTTTAGTTCTCTAATTGATGCATTTGGTTTTACTCAACTGGTTGACTTGCCAACCCATAAAAATGGGAACACGCTAGACTTGATTCTGACTCAAGGAGTTTTAACCTCAAACATTATGGTGCTACCGTGTACTACTGTTATCTCTGATCATTATTTAGTGACATTTGAGGTGCTAACTAAATGTAGAGTTAATAAAGATGAGGGATTTAGCGGACGCAATATAACCACTGGCACAGTTTCTGAGCTCTTTGAACTCCTTCCTGGAGCAGTTGCGTCCTTTCCTAAATACAATGGCTCGATTGACTCACTCATGAATGAGTTCAATACCACCCTGACTAGTGTGCTGGATTCAATAGCGCCCATAAAACTAAAATCACGTCCTAAAAGACGCACACCTTGGTTTACTGATGAAACTAGAACCCTTAAAAAAGAATGCAGGAAATGGGAGAGAAAATGGCGCGCTACCAAGCTTGAGGTTTTCCATCAAACCTGGTGTGACAGCTTGTTAAAGTATAAAGCGGCCCTTGCCTCTGCAAAATCGGCCTACCTTTCGAAGGTGATTGCGTCTCAAAAGAACAACCCCAAAGCCCTTTTTGACACTGTAGCATCGCTTACAAGGCAACAGCCTATCGCAGACAGTTCGACACACTCTGCTCAGGAGTTAATGGTCTTCTTCACTAAGAAGATTCAATGCATACAGGAAGAAATTGCAAAAGATATTGTTAGTACCACACGTATTAAAGGACTGAAATTTACAGATGCACGACAGGGTGGCTGCCCTGGGAAAATGGCCGGTTTTAGTGAACTGTCACTTGATGATCTCAAACAAGTGGTGAATGCGGCCAAACCGACAACTTGCCAGTTCGACCCGCTCCCAGGTTCACTTATTAAAAGTCTTTTTAGCGTCCTTGGGCCTTCAGTTCTAAATATTATAAATACATCACTCTCCTCAGGTGTAGTTCCAGCAGCTTTTAAGTCCGCCGTTATTAAACTCACACTGAAACGACCCAACCTTGATCCAGAAATATTAAGTAATTACAGACCTGTGTCAAACCTACCTTTCCTCTCTAAAGTACTCGAAAGAGTAGTGGCACAGCAGCTGAATGCTTTCATATCGGAGAATAACCTTTTTGAATCCATGCAATCTGGATTCAGGGCTAACCACTCTACTGAGACAGCTCTGATCAAGGTAACAAATGATCTCCTAATGTCAATGGATTCTGGCGCTTCATCACTTTTGCTGCTGCTGGATCTTAGTGCTGCTTTTGACACAGTGCGCCACAATATCCTACTAGAACGGTTGGAAAAATGGATTGGTCTCTCAGGAGCTGTCCTCTCGTGGTTCAAATCCTACCTCTCAGATAGGACGCACTGTGTTAAATATGGTGAAACGACATCTGAGCCCTTTAATGTTACCTGCGGTGTTCCGCAGGGTTCAGTGCTCGGCCCCCTACTTTTCAACATTTACATGCTTCCATTAGGTGATATTATTCGCAAGTACAATATCAGCTTCCATTGCTATGCAGACGACACTCAACTATATCTTCTGTTGGAGGAATCTTCCACACTAAACTGTGGAAATTTGGAGGCCTGTCTCACTGAGATAAAAGAGTGGATGTCACTCAATTTCTTGCGTCTTAACTCTGAAAAGACTGAAATGTTAGTCATTGGTCCTTCTAAATGCCGGGACTTATTCTCAAAAACTGCTGTGAACATTGACAAATGTCACATCACACAGAGTGACTCAGTTAAAAATTTAGGTGTCATATTTGACCCTGATCTATCCTTTGAGATGCATGTAAAGCAAATTACTAGAACTGCCTTCTTCCATCTTCGCAACATTGCTAAAATCCGTTCAATACTGTCTCAGTCTGATGCGGAAACAATAATTCATGCATTTGTTACCTCCCGTCTCGATTACTGCAATGCACTACTCTCCGGTCTCCCGAAGTCCAGAATCAAGTCTCTTCAGCTAGTACAAAATGCCGCAGCGAGGCTCTTAACCAGGACAAAAAAGTACGATCACATAACACCGATTTTGGCTAACCTGCATTGGCTCCCAGTTAGCCAAAGATGTGACTTCAAAGTTCTCTTAGTATTGTACAAAATCATACATGGACTTGCTCCCTCTTATCTTTCAGATCTGATTTGCCCCTATGTCCCGGTCCGAAGCCTACGATCTGAGAGTGCTGGTCTTCTGGTGATCCCGAGAGCAAAGAAGTCTTCTGCTGGTTCGAGAGCGTTCTCCATCCGGGCACCGGTGCTGTGGAATGCTCTTCCCCCTGAGATTCGATCTGCAACCTCAGTGGAAATGTTTAAATCTAAACTTAAAACTCACTTCTACTCCATTGCATATGAATAACCTACTCCTCTTGTCGGTTGAAAATAGTTTGTGTAATATAGTGTAACAATCTGTGAAGCCCTTTGAGACTCTTCGTGATTTAGGGCTATACAAATAAAAATGACTTGACTTGACTTGACAATTAAGGACGCGTTCCCGTGTTGATGCCGCCACTAGTACATCCACCTACTTTATTAGATTGCTGCTGAATACACGTCTGGTCGGGGAAAAAGAGCCGGCTTTTGTGCCTAAAATGCAATCTAACCGTAAGCCTTCAAAGAGGATAGAGTAAATTGACTTACTTTATCACCTCATAGGATCCGCTTGCTGGGTTCTGATTGGCTCCCTGTCCCTATTTAAACCCAGTCCTGCTACTCCCCTGTTGTCAGTCCGTCTCCGAACCTCTGTTGATACAAGACGAGCCTTTTTCGACCCTGACTCCCGCCTGTCCCGTCTTTGCTCCCGTTTGTCTCCGGCTACGACCTGTTTTAATCCCGACCACGTCCCGAGTTACAACTCGTTTCCGACCCCGACCGGGTTTTTGCTCTCCTGTCCCGCTCGGTTATGATCAGCATGCAAGAAATCGCTCTTTGCTTGAAAAAGGATGCCGACCCCTGGTGTAACTTCATTAAGGACGCGTTCCCGTGTGGATGCCGCCACTAGTACATCCGCCTACTTTATTAGATTGCTGCTGAATACACGTCTGGTCGGGGAAAAAAAGCCGGCTTTTGTGCCTAAAATGCAATCTAACCGTAAGCCTTCAAAGAGGATAGAGTAAATTGACTTACTTTATCACCACATAGGATCCGCTTGCTGGGTTCTGATTGGCTCCCTGTCCCTATTTAAACCCAGCCCTGCTTCTCCCCTGTTGTCAGTCCGTCTCCGAACCTCTGTTGATACAAGACAAGCCGTTTTCGACCCTGACTCCCGCCTGTCCCGTCTTTGCTCCCGTTTGTCTCCGGCTACGACCTGTTTTAATCCCGACCACGTCCCGGGTTACGACTCGTTTCCGACCCCGACCGTGTTTTTGCTCTCCTGTCCCGCTCGGTTATGATCAGCATGCAAGAAATCGCTCTTTGCTTGAAAAAGGTTGCCGACCCCTGGTGTAACTTCATTAAGGACACGTTCCCGTGTGGATGCCGCCACTAGTACATCCGCCTACTTTATTAGATTGCTGCTGAATACACGTCTGGTCGGGGAAAAAGAGCCGGCTTTTGTGCCTAAAATGCAATCTAACCGTAAGCCTTCAAAGAGGATAGAGTAAATTGACTTACTTTATCACCTCATAGGATCCGCTTGCTGGGTTCTGATTGGCTCCCTGTCCCTATTTAAACCCAGTCCTGCTACTCCCCTGTTGTCAGTCCGTCTCCGAACCTCTGTTGATACAAGACGAGCCTTTTTCGACCCTGACTCCCGCCTGTCCCGTCTTTGCTCCCGTTTGTCTTTCGTTTGTCTCCCTCCCGTTTGTTTTAATCCCGACCACGTCCCGGGTTACAACTCGTTTCCGACCCCGACCGGGTTTTTGCTCTCCTGTCCCGCTCGGTTATTATATTACTTTATCACCTCATAGGATCCGCCTGCTGGTGGCATTTAAGGCAATAATGAGTTTGTCATGATTACCGATGTGAATCATGTCAGAACCGGAACAGATGCAGGACCCAATCGCGTGACGTTTTCACACAAGCCTTTATTTTACGGGAAATGGGGAGTCGTGCACGTTAGGAAGCCGGTCTGGCGTGGAAGGGCAGGAAGCCAGAGACCGACGAGATCGATTACAATTGCCCGATATCGGACAGATGTGGTCGATACCGGACAGGAAGTGATAGCCAGGATAGATAACACATCAGGATATCGAAAATTAACAGGAGAAACTAGACAGGAACGAAAACTGGAGAAAATAATAAACAGGAGAAAAACAGACGGAAACTAAACTAAAATCCGAAATTAGATACGGGAACAATACCAGACTAGAGATATCACAGATAAACTGGACTCTTTCTTTTTCTCTGTCTTGCTCTCTTTTTATTTTCTCTCTCTAATTTAGACATTAATTCCCTTTCTTTCTATTTTTCTCTTTCTTTCTCACCCTCTTTCTTTCCCTTTTTCGACCTCTCTCTCTCTCTCTCTCTCTCTCTCTCTCTCACCTCACTGTCTCTTTTTCTCCTGCTGACTCTTTCTTTCTGTCATTTCACTTCTCTTATTCTTTTTATCTTTCTCTTTTTCACTTTCTTTTTCTCTTTTCTCTATTTCTCTCTCACTCTCTAACTCTTCCTTTTTCTCTGTCTTTCTCTCTTTCTATTTTCCCTCTCGAATTTACACTTTAATTCTTTCTTTCTCACCCTCTTTCTTTCCCTTTTTTGACCTCTTTCTCTCTCTCTCTCTCTCTCTCTTTCTCTCTCTCTCTCTCTCTCTCTCTCACCTCACTTTCTCTTTTTCTCCTGCTGACTCTTTCTTTCTGTCATTTCACTTCTCTTATTCTTTTTATCTTTCTCTTTTTCACTTTCTTTTTCTCTTTTCTCTATTTCTCTCTCACTCTCTAACTCTTTCTTTTTATCTGTCTTTCTCTCTTTCTATTTTCTCTCTCTAATTTACACTTTAATTCTTTCTTTCTATTTTTCTTTTTCTTTCTCACTCTCTTTCTTTCCCTTTTTTGACCTCTTTCACTCTCTCTCTCTCTCTCTCTCTCTCACCTCACTGTCTCTTTGTCTCCTGCTGACTCTTTCTTTCTGTCGTTTCACTTATTTTATTCTTTTTATCTTTCTCTTTTTCTCTTTTCTCTATTTCTCTCTCACTCTAACTCTTTCTTTTTCTCTGTCTTTCTCTCTTTCTATTTTCCCTCTCGAATTTACACTTTAATTCTTTCTTTCTATTTTTCTCTTTCTTTCTCACCCTCTTTGTTTCCCTTTTTCGACCTCTCTCTCTTTCTCTCTCTCTCTCTCTCTCTCTCTCTCACCTCACTTTGTCTCTTTTTCTCCCGCTGACTCTTTTTCTTTCTGTCGTTTCACTTCTCTTATTCTTTTGATCTTTCTCTTTTTTCACTTTCTTTTTCTTTCTATATTCATTTCCCCCTTCTTCTCCATGCTTATCTCTATTCTGCTCTCTCTTTTTCTCTCACTTTTATTCTGTCTCCTTTGTTCTCCCTATTTGTTAATTGTTCTGTCTTTCCCTCCCTCTCTTTCTCTCTCTCTTTCTCCCTCTCTCTTTCTCTTAAACTAACTAGTCCGGCCCCCGTGAGATTTTTTATAGCATTTGTGGCCCCCAGCTAAAACCAGTCCGACACCCCTGATCTAGAGGTTCTACAATCACAAGCCGAAAGAGTCCGGCAATTACAGTGTCAGTAAGAATAGCATTTTATGTTAAAAACGATGAAAGCCAGAACGTGGGCCATTACGGTCGGTGACAATCGACTCGTCGTGCGACCGTTTCGAGGAGCCGTCGATTCAGGGTTGGCGTGACTGGCGTGCCGGCGGACCTGTAAAACCACGGAGAAAGTGCTTTTTCTAAAGGAAGGAAAGCTTTTAAGGGAATTTGGGTAAATAGCCACTTCTCCGCCGTGACAGAGATTGAAGGGATGAAGGCTTTTTTCTTGCCCATTAGGGAATCAGCAACCCTCGCCCGTACAATGTCCCCGGGTTATTAGCGAGCACTCTGAAAAAAAACAACTTGACAACGTGATATTTTCAGTGAAACGCGAGCATACCTTCAAGGGTGCAGGGTTTTTCATACCGAAATCCGGAAGTTAGTCTCAACCAGGGTTTGGTAGGGTTACTTTAACTCACAGGTGTCAAACAGGCGGCCCGCGGGCCAAATCAGGCCCGCTAAGGGATTGAATCCGGCCCGCGAGACAACACTCAGAGAAGCGCAAGAGAAAAACGAGTCAAAGCCAGGTGCCTCTGACAAAGACACTGTACTTGTATTTCTCTCTCTCTCTCTCTCTCTGTCTCTCTGTCTGTCTCTCTCTCTGTCTCTCTGTCTCTCTCTCTCTGTCTCTCGTTTTCTCCTTCTCTGTCTCTCTCTCTCTCTCTCGTTTTCTCCTTCTCTGTCTCTCCCTCTCGTTTTCTCCTTCTCTGTCTCTTTCCCTCTGTGTCTCTTTCTCTTCCTTTTTTCCATTTCTCTCTTTTCTTTTTCTCTCTTCAAACCCTTCGCGCTTTCTTTTCTCTTTTCCCTCCTGCTGTCTTTCTATTTCTCTTTGGCTTTCTTTTCCCCCTCTCTCACGAGTTTTCATCTTTTGTTTCTCACGCTCTCTCCCTTTCTCTCTTTTTCTTTCTTCATCCCGCCCTCTCTCCATTTCCCTCCCTCTTTCTTATTTCTTTATCTCTCTTTTTCTTTCTCTTTAATCTACTAGTCCGGCCCCCGACAGAATGTTTGTTCTACCGTGTGGCCCCCGAGTTAAAATGAGTTTGACACCCCTGCTTTAACTGGATTACTTTCAATTACTTTTGGATTACTCCGAAACCTGTCTCTGTTCTGGTCCTGACAGTTCATTTTTGTCCCCTCCGAAATACAGTTTCATTCATTCATTTAATTCCTTTTTTTAAGTAACCTGCCCAAATCTGTGAATCAGTGATAACCGAAGCGCCTAGTAATGAGCTATTGCAGTATATGTCATGATTACTGATGCGAGGCACCTGAGTCTTCCTGTCACCATTTGTCAGTCCGTCTGCGAACCTCAGCTCACGCTAGGCAAGCCTTTTGACCCTGACTCTCTCCTGTTCTGATTCCCGTCTGTCTGACCCATTTTCTGAACGTGACTACTATTTTTGGTCCCCCACAGATCTGTTTTTTCCCGCTCTCGACACTGCACAGAAATACAACTTCCGCGTCTGAGCAACCTGCTCCCTGCGACCAGCGATCTACGGATCGTGTGTACCGTATTTTCCGCACTATAAGGCGCACCTAAAATCTTTTTTTTTTTTTTTTAAAGCTGACTGTGCGCCTTATAATCCGGTGCGCCTAATATATGGATCAATTTTGAGCCGCGACAGGTCTCGCAACTTACGGTAAGCAGCCACCGACTCCATTTTTCGCGTAGAAGAAGAAGTGCGCTGTGCATACTAGGAAATATTAAACAACGATTGTCTTTTATTTGTGCGTTTGTATAAAGACCCTGAAATGGCTCCTATTTAGAGACAAGCTTACAAGGCAGAGTTTAAACTCAAGGTGATCAGTCACGCAGTAGAACACGGAAATAGAGCAGCAGCAAGAGAGTTTAACATTAATGAATCGATGGTGCGGAAGTGGAGGAAGCATGAGGATGAGCTGCGCCAAGTAAAGAAGACTAAACAAAGTTTCCGTGGCAATAAAGCGAGATGGCCACAGTTAGAGGACACACTTGAACAGTGGGTTGTTGAATTGTCCCCGAACTGCCGGGCAACAGCGACACTGACTCGATTAATGACGACCTTGATGAGACGGAGCCGGACGTGTCGGATGGCCCATTCACTGAGATGGTCAATTCGAACACTACAGAAGAAGAATTCGAGGGATTCGTAGATGAGGAGCTGATACCTAATTGGTAAAATGGCGGCGCCCTCTGTTGGCTGCGGCTGCATCGGCTCGCTACAACGGGTCAGGTGTATCGACATTTCGTTCTGTGTACATTGTTACAAAGAATGACAATACAAAGGAAATTATTATTATTTATTATTATAGAGTGAGCTTTATGTTTTTCTTTTGTGTGTTTACGTTATACATTTTACAAGTATTATGTTATGGCTTTATTGTTATTGTTTTGCACTTGTTGTTTTTGCACATTACGAGTGTCACTATATTGCGATTGCACTAACGTTTAATTTACCATACAGTATCAGACGTTGTTTTGCAGGTTAACTAAATGGAGGAAAAGTAAAATGTTATGCCTTGCTGTTGTTCAAAGATGAGTCACGAAAATGCTTTACCTCAGAGAAAATAATAAAACAGCTGTTTATTCATTTTGGGAGTGAATGGAGTTGTGGAAAGCTTGTTTGTTATCAATAAAGTTTGAATGACCTATCTGACTGTTTTGTTGACATTCCCTTTAGCGCGGCACCATCTAATGGTTGCATAACGTAACTACAGCCTCTACTGTAGCGCCTTATAATGCGGTGCGCCTTATGTATGGAAAAAGTTTTAAAATATATCATTCATTGAAGGTGCGCCTTATAACACGGTGCGCCTTGTAGTGCGGAAAATACGGTACTATTCTTCCAAATAAAACTAAGAGAAACGCACACAAGGGGGTCCTGTCTTCGTTCTGGTTCCGACAGGATACAAATTTTTAGTTTTAAGTCAAAACGTATTATTTCCTGCCGTTATCGGGGGAGTAAATGCGCGCACCTTGCGAAAAGACAGACTCCGAGTTCCTTTGATTCCTTAAGACGCCTCGCGAGCTTCATTTCGCTCGCGAAAGCAAAACAGGAGCAGACCGCATCTTATTTACATTTCCTTTCGCCGATGCGTCTTAGGCGAAAGCGCAGAAGAAGGGCAAACGCGAACAAAATGAGAACATGTTGGGATGCCAAGGTTCCGAGGCCTCGGTAAGCGCTCTGACAGGTGGGGGGGGGTAAAAAAAAAACGACGATAATGAGAGCGAGACTCCTTTCCAAGAAAGCGGCATTGTTTTAATTGTTCGGGCCGGAGAACTGTCTGTTTTTCCAACAGGAAATGCAATAGAAAAAAAGGAGGGGGGCGGGCGGAACGGAATCCTGGCTTTTTTTCGGCAATGTATGGAGCAATTATGTACAGACCCTGTAATTATGCATATCTTTTGGAAACATGTTAAAGCTTTATGGAAATGAGACAGGGCCGCTTAAACATGCAGCAAGGGTAGCCGCCCACCCCCACCCCACCCCCCTCCAAGTGAACCACTACCTAGACAATGCATTGTTTGATAGTTCGGGCAGTTTGAGGAAGTTAATTGGGTTTTACTTTGTCGAGAGAACCCAACAGTGTTCCTATTCCTTCGTCATGGCCGAATTCAAAAACTTTTACTGAACTTTCACAGTGTTCTCGTCTGTCCGCGTCCTAGACGCATCGTTTTTGCTGGGGACGCATTGGGTCAAATCAACGTTTTTGACAAAAAAATTGTCATTATCCCCCGATTACCGTATTTTCCGCACTATAAGGCGCACCTAAAAGCTTTTATTTTTTTCAAAAGCTGACCACGCGCCTTATAATAGAGTGCTTCGAGGTCCTAAGATTACCCGCAATGCATTGCTGGCGGCCATTTTGGAAGTCCGCAAAGCTTTGCACTTCATTGTTATTGTTCAGCGAACCAGTTAGATCACAGGTGTCAAAGAGGCGGCCCGCGGGCCAGATCAGGCCCGCTAAGGGATTGAATCCGGCCCGCGAGACAACACTCAGAGAAGCGCAAGAGAAAAACAAGCGGCAGGTTGAAATTTGACAACTCGATGTTGCCAAAGCCAGGTGCCTCCAACAAAGACACTGTACTTGTATTTATTCCTCTCTCTCTCTCTCTCTCTTTCCCTCTCCCTCTCTTTCCCACCCCTTTTTCGCTCACTCTCTGTGTCTCTCTTTTTCTCTTCCTTTGTTGATCTTTGTCTCTTTCTCTCTCCGTGTCTTTTAACCTCTTTTGCTCTTACTTGCTTTTTCCTTTTCTTTCTTTTCTCTTTCTCTCTTCCTACCCTTCACTCTTTCTTTTCTCTTTTCTCTCCTTCTGTCTTTCTATTTCTCTTTGGATTTCTTTCTTCCTCTCCCTTTCTTTTCCCCCTCTCTCACGACTTTTTATCTTTTGTTTCTCACGCTCTCTCCCTCTCTCTCTTTTTCTTTCTTTGTCCCACCCTCTCTTCTTTACCCTCCCTCTTTCTCTTATTTCTTTTTCTCTCTTTTTCTTTCTCTTCAATCTACTAGTCCGGCCCCCGACAGAATGTTGGTTCTATCGTGTGGCCCCCGAGTTCAAATGAGTGTGACACCCCTGAGTTAGATTCTACATTGTAATGGCGAATACGTGCGTTATTGTTGGCTGTTGTAGCCGAGGGGAAAAGGGTGGGAAGGGCTTCTTTAGACTTCCGAAGTGTGTTTACGATCGGGGGATTGAAGGCGAAGACGAATGCGTGACTGTGTTCGTGTTTGTTCTGACCACTTTCTGACAGGTAAATTGAATTATTTATGATGTAGAAATAAATGTTAAAAAGGTTATGGGACATGTGTACTTCATGTACATCTGTCGACACCAATCAAGTATGGCTAGGTCAGGGGTGTCAAACTCATTTTAACTCGGGGCCCACACGGTAGAACAAACATTCTGTCGGGGGCCGGACTAGTAGATTAAAGAGAAAGAAAAAGAGAGATAAAGAAATAAGAAAGAGGGAGGGAAATGGAGAGAGGGCGGGATAAAGAAAGAAAAAGAGAGAAAGGGAGAGAGCGTGAGAAACAAAAGATGAAAACTCGTGAGAGAGGGGGAAAAGAAAGCCAAAGAGAAATAGAAAGACAGCAGGAGGGAAAAGAGAAAAGAAAGCGCAAAGGGTTTGAAGAGAGAAAAAGAAAAGAGAGAAATGGAAAAAAGGAAGAGAAAGAGACACAGAGGGAAAGAGACAGAGAAGGAGAAAACGAGAGAGAGAGACAGAGAAGGAGAAAACGAGAGAGAGAGAGAGAGAGAGACAGAGAAGGAGAAAACGAGAGACAGAGAGAGAGAGACAGAGAGAGAGACAGACAGAGAGACAGAGAGAGAGAGAGAAATACAAGTACAGTGTCTTTGTCAGAGGCACCTGGCTTTGACTCGTTTTTCTCTTGCGCTTCTCTGAGTGTTGTCTCGCGGGCCGGATTCAATCCCTTAGCGGGCCTGATTTGGCCCGCGGGCCGCCTCTTTGACACCTGTGCTGTAGGTGTTGCTTCTTGAGCAAGATTTCTGAAAAAATATTCTTAACAACAATGATCTATGGTTGTAAACTTGGCTGAGACAAACTCTGAGAACGTAGAACTTTCCCTTTCACAATCTTGTTTTCATCACCTTCGCTTGTGCACAGACACATCCCAAATCTGTCGTAGGCTTCCATACTTTTGTCATTTTGAAAATCCTTCAGTTCACAAAAGGGACTTGGGTGGAAAATAAGACAAGTTCGATGTAAGTCACACACGGCAACAAATCGGGATCAGACTTCCAGTCCTTGTTTTTAATTTTATAGGGATCCAATTTTCCAATAAAATGCAACTTCGCAGCGTACCGCTCGCGTGCTTGCTCGTCTAAACTCTCCACGTAGTTTTCCATAGTGTTGATGGACAAAATCCGTACACAAACGAAGCTAGTTGAGTAAATAAATAGACAAACTGAGTAAATATTTGCTCCTCTATCACCGCTTGTAATCGACAGACTTCCAAGATGGCGGCACGAAGCCGTGTTACTATTTTTAGCACAAAGCGCGGAGCCCTCTATACAGTGCGCCTTATATCTGGATCAATATTCAAGTCAAGTCAAGTCATTTTTATTTGTATAGCCCTAAATCACAAAGAGTCTCAAAGGGCTTCACAGAATAATCACAGAATAATGTTATCAACAAGTAAAGCTTTAGGAGCAAGCGATCTAATATTTAAAAGACCAAATTTTAGCTTTGCTGAATCATTTGACTTAGCTGAAGTCTTTGTAGTCTTTGTAGTGATCGTCCCAAGATGTCGCCGTTTGTGAGCGTTGAGTTTAAAGCAGGGGTGTCAAACATGCGGCCCGCGGGCCAGATCAGGCCCGCTAAGGGATTGAATCCGGCCCGCGAGACAACGCTCAGAGAAGCGCAAGAGAAAAACAAGCTTCAGGTTGAAATATGTCCACTTGATGTTGCCAAAGCCAGGTGCCTCGAACAAAGACGGTGGACTTGTATCTCTCTCTCTCTCTCTCTCTCTCTCTCTCTCTCGCGCTTTTTTTCCTCTCCCTTTTTCTCTCTCGCTGTCTCTCTCTTTCACTTTCTGTGTCTCTCTTTTTCTCTTTCTTTGTTTCTCTTTGTCTCGTTCTATCTCTGTCTTTTAGCTTATTTTGCTCTCTCTTTCTTATTTTGCTCTCTCATTTTTCCCTCTCTCTCTCTCTCGTCTCTTTCTCTCTCTCTTGCTTTCCCATTCTCTCCTTTTCCCATTCTCTCCCTCCTTCTTTTTTCTCTCCTTCTCTCTTTGTATTTCTCTTTGGATATCTTTCTCTCTCTTTCTTTCCCCCTCTCTCATTATTTGTCTCTGTCTCTTGTTTCTCACGTTCCACGTTCTCTCTCTCTCTTTTTTCTCTCTTTCTCTCTCTTTCTCTCTCCCTTTCTTTGTCCCACCCTCTTTTTCTCTCCTTCGCTTTGTCTTGTTTCTTTCTCTTTCTCTCTCTCTAATCTACTAGTCCGGCCCCCGAGAGAATGTTTGTTCTATCCTGTGGCCCCCGAGGTAAATTGAGTTCGACACCCCTGGTTTAAAGCGAGGAATGAATGGTGGAATTAGTCACATCCTCGCGTCCTTCTTGCTCCTTCGACTTCGCACGCTTTACACATTTACCCGCACGGCAACCACGCTTCTGTTTTCTGTCCTTACGGCGCCGTTGTCGTCGTTTATTAGGAGGAATAGTTGTCCACAAGGATGCCGGATCTCTTTTTATCATAGGCGGTGTAAAAAGTGCCCGAAAAGTCGAAATTTAGACGCCCACCCTACCGAATAAGTTCGTCCCTACTGTAAGTATTTTTGGCCACGCATGTGTCGAAAAAAGAAAGCAAAAAAGACAAGAGAACGGTAATAAATAGAAAATTAGCTGGAGAGCAACTAGCCGCAGCATCCATGCGCGCCGCCATGTTGAATCCTATCGTCCGCCGACTCGATTTTCCCCCGAAGGCGAAGTCGTCCGCGGCGTATGCTGGGATTTATATACCGGCGTTTCATTGGCCAACCAATGTGTCAATCATCATTTGAATCAGTCACTATTGGCTAAAGTTATTCGGAGGTAAAGGGGGCGGATCCTTTTTATCATTTACAAGCTCGCATAGGCTAAAGGGGCGAAACAAAGCCTCCAATTGGCCGAAAAAGATGAATGTGAATCACACAGTTGGGTTGCACTACGGCATAGAGAAAACGTGTTTTACTATTCTGTATTTGTAAATATTTTATTCTCCTGGATTTACTACACTCACGGATATAAGAGGACCATGGTTGCACATTATTATTGAACACAACGACTTCGCTGAGCTACTCCGGCTATATATTTTCCCAGTATCTTGTTTCAGAGTGATATCGATGTTTCTGTGATGGATCTTTTTTTAAATTAAACTCAATTCCAAGTGTTTATTGTCATATGCACAGTAAAGTTGCGAGCGAAAAAGAAAATAGAAACTAAGGAATGTTTGGCATTTCTTGAATCCCAAGACTTTAACCTTCCGAATGATATTTGGAACGATGCATTTGAGTGACATCGTACAGACACTGTTTCCGTACATGTCTGAGACACGTATTTGCGTCTTTGCAAGCTTTGGGAATGTTAAGGGGCCGATAAGTTGGACTGAACTATCTGACTGTTTTGTCCACGTTTCCATTGTAGCCCCTTATAATCCGGTGCGCCTTATGTATGGAAAATATAGGACCAAAAACTATTTTTTGGGGGGTGCGCCCTATAACCCGGTGCGCCTTATAGTGCGGAAAATACGGTAACTTTAAGTCATATAACATGTATTTGGCAGTGTTTATTTGTGCCACTTTCAGTTCATTGATTTTAGTCGAATGAAAATATTCAAAGAGATTTCGTCCTCACGTTTTTTCCCCACTGATGCAAAACCATGGAGGGCATCGACTTCCATGTGGTTGTTTTGGGCCTCAAACGCATCATTAGTCCTACACCGCCCTCTCCCATGCACACATGCAATCTCCTCTCCCATTTCTCCTTTCGCTGCATGTGTGAGGAAGACCCACCCTTAATTAAGTCTGTTGGGGTTTCAAGTGTTGAATCTTGTTTAAAGCCCATCTCAGCACATTTAAAGGGACGGCACCAGTGTGTATGCTAATCAGTGCTACTCTGAAAAGATCCCCCGTTTGATACTTTAATTCCGTCACTTGTGTTTGGTTGTTTTTGTCTATTAAACTGTGAGAGTTTTCAGAATCGTACGGGTGCTTGAAATCCTTGAAAATGCTTCATTATTAAGCAATTATGGAAATGTGGACCTGGAGTGCCACGTCCAATTCCGTTGTCACAATATATTCAACCCATGTCGTAACAATGACAATAAAGGTATATTCTGTTAGAAGTATATTTGAGAGAATGTAGTAGTGTGTGTATGACAGTATAGTGGCATGTGTGTATGAGAGTATAGTAATGAGTGAGATAGTAAAGTAGTGTGTGTATGAGAGTAAAGGGGTATGTTTGAGAGAAGAATGCATGTATGAAAGTATAGTAGTATGTGTGAGACAGTATAGTACTGCGTGAGAGAGTATGCTGTAGGAGTGTGTATGAGTATAGTAGTATTATAAGAGTGTTGGAGCATGAGCATGACTGTGTGTGTATGAGAGTATAGTTGTGCAAGTGTGAGAGTATAGTATATGTGACAGCATAGTATTGTATGATAGCAAAGTAATATGTGTATGAGTATAGCAGTGTGTGAGTGTATAGTAATATGTGTGTATTCAATTTTCTTCATGTTTTTTTTAAAGGTATTGTCAGGACCAGGACAGGAAACAGGAAGTAGAACCCAATCGCGTAACATTACTCACAGTTTATGAGGGAAAAGAGGAATGAGCGCACGCTCGATCCGGGGATCGTTGGTCGCGGAAGTAGATGGATCGGAACAAGGAAGCAAACAGATCGGGGCGAGAACAAAACGGGAGCAAAATACAGGCAAAAACGGGGATTCAGTTTAGCAGGAGTTTCGCCCCTGTGGCGCCAGCTGCGGGTCGTTGACGCATTGGTTTTCCGTCTATTTAAGCTCAGTACTCTCACTCTTCCTTTGTTAGTCCGTCAACGGACTTCTGCCCCGCAAGACGTGGGTTTTGACTCGGTTCTGTTTCCTGTTGGTATTTCCTGTCCGGTATTGTTCCCGTTTATTTTGTCCTGTTTAATATCGTTTTCCAGTCTTGTTCCCGTCTAGTTTGTCCTATTTAATTTAGATATCCTGTTTTGATATCAATCCTTATGTCCCGTTGTTTAATGTCGGTTTCCAGTTTTGTTCCCGTCTAGTTTGTCCTGTTTAATTTCGATATCCTATTTTGATATCAATCCTGTCTGTCCCGTCCTGTCCGGTATCGACCCCATCCGCCCAATATCAACTCAGGCAATTGGTATCGATCTGGTGGGCCTCTGGCTTCGTATCGTTTCACGCCAGACTGCTGCCTAACGTGCCTGACTCCCCAATTCCCGAAAATAAAAGGCTTGTGTGAGGTACGTCACGCGTTTGGGTTCTCTTCCTGTTCCGGTTCTTGACAAGCTGGAAAAAAAATAAGAATGCTATTTTTCAGTATAGAAGAATATGCTAGTTCTTAGCATAGGAAAAGAAATGGCTAGAATACATCATTGCCTAAAGTGCCTGACTCCCCATTTCCCGTAAATGAAAGGCTTGTGTGAGATACGTCACGCATTTGGGTCCTGTTAGGAATTAATTATTAAAATGTAGCGTTTACCAAATTGTTCAAATTAGTTATCTGACTCCATTAACCAAACACAACCTACATTCACCCGACAATGCGCGCTCGTTTCTTGATGGAAAAGATGGACAAGAGACCAGCATTTCCACACTAGGGCAGATTGAATTTCTTAAACAATTTAACTAAGTAAACTCAATCGAATATGGCCGAATTAGCCGAATTAGTGTCGCTCGAGTCTCTGTCAAGCCTCCTCTCTCGTTCTCTCGCTTTCTTCTCTCGGCCCACGTTTTTCCGCAAGCTGGTTTTGCCGGCTCCTCCCATGGGCGTGCCAGGGAAGCCCCCACGTGGGCTCTTCCATCTCGGAAAAGAGCGTCCCGATGTCTGAAAAACTAAAAAAAAAAAACACTGAGCTTTTCTACGTCATCAGGACCTTGCTCTCAAAACATCCTTTTATCAACAGAACTAGACAAAACATTCCGCATTCGGATCAGCGTGACCTGTCATTGAACTTAAGCCTACTCTGTGAAAATCTTCATTGCGCTCAATAAATGTAACTTGTATTCAATCGTATAAAATCTTTTATAGTCCAATGTATAAAATCCTTCAGTCCTGATCAATGTTCCCTGTCATTTTCTTTACGGGTCTGAGCGTTCACACAAAGTCGGTGAGCAACGCTTGAAACAACAGTGAGCAACGGCAATCCCAAGTGTGCCAACTCAATCATTATCAAACATGTCCAAAACATCAAGTTACATTTTGAGTTTACGGTTATGCAAAATTATTTTTCACTTTTGAATGAATTGACTCGTATTATTGCAAAGGTTTTACGGCCTACAAACGTCATTTGTTTTTACAATAATTCTTTCACAAGATTTTCATTTTTTTTTTTCCTGGTGTCTTTTGACGCATAATACTAACATTTTGGGGGGCTTATTTAGTCGGTTGCACGATACACAACTGTATTTAATCACATTTTTTAGTGGAAGTACAATGTTGGCAACAAGATTGACTTGGTATCATTGGAAATTATTTGAATGCAACACAAACTTTTTCTTCTTTTTCCGTTTTTTTTCATTTTTTTTTAAATTCCTTTAAAAAATCTCATTGTGTTTATTTTTTCCAAGCTGTTACTTTTTTTCTTTTTGTTCTCTATTTCCTTTTTTCCTTTGTTTCTTTCTTTTCTTTTTTTCTGGCTTTTTTCCTTCTCTTTTCTTTTCCTTTTGTTTCTTTTTCTCAGCTTTTCACTACTTTTTCATTTTGGTATTTTTTTCTATTTTGTTCTATTCCCCCTTCCTTTAAGTCACTTTGTGCATAATTTTACATAATATTTGGTCATGTTGGGATTAAAGAAGCAAAAACAACCCGAAGAGCCGTTGAGGACCCGAAAGAGCCGGTTCCTTTTAGTGAGCCGAGCCGAGGAAGCCGGTTCTCGACAAACTCTAGTAACTTTACTCAACTTCGTTCTACTTCGACTCGACTTCAAAATACCGCATTTAGGACACAACGTCAGGGGAACCCGTGTATTTTTACCTTCATGCACTGTAACTTTGACTTAAGTCGCTCCTTAATTAGTAATTTTGAGCCCTGATTTTTGTGCGCCGGCTAGATTTTCTTGTGCGCTGAGAATGTGCGAGCAGTGCGCAATTGCGCACGCGCGCATCTTAGAGGGAACACTGGTCCTGATCCTGTTCACTCTAATTTAATGTTTTTTGACTGCGGTCAGCAATATTGTCGACTTATCTATCCACTGCGCAAATACGGTATTACTCGGTAAAACATGCACCAAAACTTTTCTTTGTTTTTTTCAGTTAAACAAAAAATGCCTACCGTAATTTCTGCACTATAAGGCGCACCTAAAAGTCTTATTTTTTTTCAAAAGCTGACCATGCGCCTTATAATACAGTGCGCCTTATTTATGGCTCAATATTAAATCGCAAGGTCTCGCAATTTACGCAACAGCCGATTTTCCCCCGAACGTGGAGTAGTCCGCGGTGTATGCTGGGATTTATATACCGCCGTTTCATTGGCTAACCAATGTGTCAATCATCATTTGAATCGATCGCTATTGGCTAAAGTTATTCGGAGCTTCGGATAGGCTAGAGGGCCAAAACAAACCCTGCAATTGGCCGAAAAAGATGACTGAATAGCAAGCTTGCTAAACTACGCCACAGTTAGTCTGTATTTGTAAATATTTGACTCTCCCCGATTTACTACACTCACGGTTGTAAGAAGACCATGGTTGCGTATCATTATTGAACGTGAGAATTTAGGTGAGCTACTCCGGCTATATATTTTCCCGGTATCTTGTTTTAGAACGATCTTGATGTTACTGTGATGAGTTGAGTGAATTCAACTCAATTCCAAGTGTTTATTGTCATATGCACAGTAAAGTTGCGAGCGAAAAAGAAAATAGAAACTAAGGAACGGTTGGCATTTCTTGAATCTCGAGACTTTAACCTTCCGAATGATATTTTGTCGACGTTCCCATTGTAGCGCCTTATAATCCAGTGCGCCTTATCTATGGAAGATATAGGACCAAACACTATTTTTTGGGGGTGCGCCTTATAACCCGGTGCGCCCTATAGTGCGGAAATTACGGTAATATTCAAGAATACGTATTATACTTTTACTAAGGGTTTTTTTCAACTGAGCCCTTTTTCCTTTGGGCAATTGTGCAATTTTGCACGCCCGCTTCATTGCTAATAAGTGCTTTTTTTCCTAGCGACGGAACGCAGTGTCCCCGTCCGTGACAATGTGGCATACAATAGCTCAATAATGGGGGCGCTATAGTTCACAGCTGAGCTCCTGTTAGCATCTGTTTAAAACAGATCCTTTTTTCGCTACACGATAGCGAAAAACCTCGCTAAGTGTCCGCATTCCGGCGGTAAAATTGCCGCCCTCACGTTTTTTTTTCCGCTTGATTTATTTGCATCCATTCACCCTGACTCTCACCGTGAAGCATTCTGGGTACTTTCACCCCGCCCTACTCTGCCGCCCAACGCAGCAATTACCACCGAATGGATTTTTGGGGGGAGTGAAGCAGAATAATTGTGCAATTATCCGGGTGAAATGGGAAGTCTAATGTGTTAAAGTATGGTTTTAAAGCCACGGCGAGCTGGTCAAAAAATGACGGGGAGGGGGGGACGATTTGACCTCTATTCATTCGGCAGCAATAATATAAATAAACAGACGGGAGCATCAATATGAATAGCTTTCGGGAGCGCTTGCATGATCCACCCATTGTTTGGGGAACTCAAAAAGCCTATTATGTATTTATGTCTCCAATAAATTATTAAGATTATTCATCACAAACATTAATCCTGTTCAACTTTTCTAGTAGTCCCTAGACCGGGGGTGTCAAATTTAGCTAGCTGGGGGCCACAAATGCTATAAAAAAAATCTCACGGGGGCCGGACTAGTAAATTTAAGAGAAAAAGAGAAGGAGAAAAAGACAGAGAAAGAGAGGGAAGGAAAGAGAGAGCGATAAACAGATAGGGAGAACAAGGGAGATAACCGTGAGAGAAAAAGAGAGAGCAGAATAGAGATATGAATGTGGAAGAAGGGGGAAATGAATAGAGAGGGAAAAAGAAAGTGAAAAAAGAGAAAGATAAAAAGAGTAAGAGAAGTGAAACGAGAGAAAGAAAAAGAGTCAGCTGGAGAAAAAGAGACAAAGTGAGGAGAGAGAGAGAGAGAGAGAGAGAGAGAGAGAGAAGTTGAAACAGGGAAAGAAAGAGGGTGAGAAAGAAAGAGAAGAGAGATTTGCGTTCCGTCTTTTTTAAGCTCTGTGCGCTCTCTCTCACTTTGTCAGTCCGTCAACGAACCTCTGCCCCGCAAGATGTGGGTTTTTACTCTATCCTACTTTGCTGTTGGTATTCCCTGTTCGGTATTGTCCACGTTTATTTTTGTCTTGTTTAATATCGGTTTCCAGTTTTGTTTCCGTCTATTTTTGCCCTGTTTATTATTCTCTCCAGATTTCGTTCCCGTCTAGTTTTTCATGTTTATTTTTCTATATCTTGTTTCATTATCTATCCTGTCTGTCCTGTCCGGTATCGACCCCATCTATCTGGTGGTCGAAAAAGGGAAAGAAAGAGGGTGAGAAAGGAAGAAAAAAATAGAAAGAAAGAGAATTAAAGTGTAAATTAGAGAGAGAAAATGGAAAGAGAGCAAGACAGAGAAAAAGAAAGAGTTAGAGAGTGAGAGAGAAATAGAGAAAAGAGAAAAAGAAAGTGAAAAAAAAGATAAAAAGAATAAGAGAAGTGAAACGACAGAAAGAAAAAGAGTCAGGAGGAGAAAAAGAGACAAATGTGTGAGAGAGAGAGAG
This sequence comes from Urocampus carinirostris, assembly GCF_059441175.1. Lineage (NCBI taxonomy): Eukaryota > Metazoa > Chordata > Actinopteri > Syngnathiformes > Syngnathidae > Urocampus > Urocampus carinirostris. Next base: position 4,786,703 of record NC_142359.1, on the reverse strand, counting down.
AGAGAGAGAGAGAGAGAGAGAGAGAGAGAGAGAGAGGTCGAAAAAGGGAAAGAAAGAGGGTGGAGAAAGAAAAAAACAAAAAGAAATAGAATTAAAGTGTAAAATAGAGAGAGAAAATGGAAAGAGAGCAAGACAGAGAAAAAGAAAGAGTTAGAGAGTGAGAGATAAATAGAGAAAAGAGAAAAAGAAAGTGAAAAAAAAGATAAAAAGAATAAGAGAAGTGAAACGACAGAAAGAAAAAGAGTCAGGAGGAGAAAAAGAGACAAATGTGAGAGAGAGAGAGAGAGAGAGAGAGAGAGAGAGAGAGGTCGAAAAAGGGAAAGAAAGAGGGTGGAGAAAGAAAAAAACAAAAAGAAAGATAATTAAAGTGTAAATTAGAGAGAGAAAATGGAAAGAGAGCAAGACAGAGAAAAAGAAAGAGTAAGAGAGTGAGAGAGAAATAGAGAATGGAGAAAAACAGAGAGAACAGGAGAAAGAAAAAGAGGGAGAAATAAATAAAAAAGAAGTGAGTCAGAGAGAAATGGAGAAACACTACCACAATTGTTTTACAAGTGTTAACTGGCTTTGGTGACATCCGGTGGAAATATTTAAAACTACAGCTCATTTTCCTCTTGCGCTTCTCTTACTGTTGTCTTGCGGGACGGATTTAAACCATTGGTGGGCCTGATTTGGCCCGCGGGCCGCCTGTTTGACACCTGTGCCCTAGACAATTTGAAAATCTAATACTAGAATGACCATTAAAGCATTACCAGTATTGAGACACAATATCAGTTGCTCATGCAATCGGATCGTGATCCGAATACGGAAGTGGATCTTCCGTAGCGGTGGAAGGCGGTGTCAAGGACGAAAAAAACAGGTCGATGGCCAGGACAGGAGAGCAAAAAGGTAGTCGGGATCAAATAACGGGTCGTCAGCCGGGATGGGAGAGCAAACCTGGTCGGAATCAAAAACAGGTCGGAGCCAGAGACAAACGGGGAGATCAGGAACGGACAGGTGCAAAACCGGGTGCTAAAATGGGACAGGCGGGAGTCAGGGTCAAAATGCTTGCCTTGTAACAACAGAGGTTCACTGACGGACTGACAACCGGAGAGTGACAGGACTGGGCTTAAAAAAGGACAGGGAACCAATCAGGTAGCCGCACAGGGCTCAGGTGATGCTAATCAGTAATCATGACAGTCGTTTACATCGCCAGTACAAATTGGTTAAGTAAATTAAAATATATTTTTATGCCAGGAAGTTGAATGGACGAAAATAACGGCTTAGACAAGTAGTTCATTTCCATTAGCTTAGGTCACAAATAAGGTAAACTTTAGAAGAATTGACTTTCCTTGCCTTGCACCCACTTTGAAATCGTTTTTATTGTTGGTGGACTCAATGATAATAATAATGATTATTATAAAATGACAATTCGGCAATCGTTATTATTAACAATATATTTGTGTTGCCCTTACGGCAACTCTTTTTCTTTAATAAGACATTTATTGTGTTTAAAATGAAATACAAGGCGAGAAACGGATGTAAGTTCATGAGGAAGAGCTTTAAGTTGAAAAGTGTAGTAAAATAATAGTACTTCCGGGTTTCCCGCATCACTTCCGGTTCAGCCAGCTCAAGGTAAACAAGGACTCAAGGAAAATGGCTGACAGGAGTGTTGCAAGTCTAATCCAGCTCCATCCATGTTGAATGATTAACAAGGCAATACCGTAAGTTTCTAAAAGTTTTTATATGACGTTTAATTAGGAAAAATGTAATGTTTATTCACTTAATTGGCCCATGCTCTCAGCACATTGTACTTTACTGTTGCGGTTTTCACCATCCAGAGAAGGAAACTAAGGTTTCAATTACCCGTCCCTTGAGGTCACGGTCCTTCTTTGATGGTTTAACTCGTTGTCGTATCCATGACGCTACACACTTACTATAGTTACTCTATCCATGTTGAAAGATTAAAAAGGCAATGCTGTAAGGTCCTAAATGTCACGACCAGCACAAAGGGTAGACCCAATCGCGTAACATTTCTCCCAGATCGTGGTATCGAGGACGGAAAAACAGGTCGATAGCCGGGATTGAGAGCAAAACGGATTGTAGCCGGAGACAAATGGGAGCAAAAACGGGACAGGCGGGAGTCAGGGTTGAAAGAGGCTTGCCTTGTAAAAACAGGTTTGCAGACAGACTGACAACAGGAGAGTGACAGGGCAGGGCAAAATACAGGTCGTACCCGGGGACAAACGGAGAAATCAGGAACGGACGGGTGGAAAATGGGGGCGAAAAGCGGGACCGACGGTAGTCAGAGTCAAAGTGCTTGCCTTGTAGAAACAGAGGTTCGCTGACGGACTGACAACCGGCAAGTGAAAGGACGGAGCTTAAGTTGGACAGGGAACCAATCAGGAAGCCAGCAGCGGCTGGCGCCAAACGAGCGGGCACGGTGAAAATTAATGAGTAATCATGACACTAAAAGTGTTTAAATGATGTATAAACGACTATATTTCAGACAGATGTAAAGGGTATGCACGTTTCGTTTTGACAATTTGCATACTCCGCACCTAATCAGAAGCCTGCATCGAATAACTTTGAGCATTATAAGGTCGTGCATTTGCATATCATTTTCCAAAGTAGACACACAGAGAGCACAAGAAAAATGGAGAAGTAGTTAGGAATCAAGCCAACACCTCAGCCCCAGAAGATTCAAAAGAAGCTAACAAAATGGATGACGCTACAAAACGTAAACGTACATTAAAAGCATCGTGGAAAGAGGAGTTCACGTGGCTTGTAGCAGACGACGCAACGCAAACATTGCATGAATGAAGAGGAGTCAATACAGGTACATACTGATGACAGATGGAAAACAGCGATGTCATGTATATATGCAATGAATGTTATAAGTAGAGTTATAATAAACTTTGTTCGTGCTTATTAACTTTCCCGAGCGTTATAAGTATCGTTTTCCAAAGTAGACGCACAGAGAGCACAAGAAAAATGGAAAAGTGGTTAGGAATCAAGCCAAAACCTCAGCCCCAGAATAAACATTCAAAAGAAGCTAACAAAATGTATGACGCTACAAAACGTTAAGCATGGTGGAAAGAGGAGTTCACGTAGCAGCGCAAACGTTGCATGAATGAAGAGTAAATACAGGTACATGCTGATGGCAGATGGAAAACAGCAATGTCATATACATGCAACGAATGCTATAAGTAGATTTATAATCAACTTAATTTTAAAGTGTTCTGTTATCCATTCTGATGATCCATTCTTAATACTTTGCTACAATTTTTTTTGCGATTCGTCGATCTTTTCAGAGTTGTCTGCCCTGGTATCCGCTAACTTTTTTTTTTTTTTATGTAATTTTTCTAACGGCCGCCAGCGGCGCTCGAGTACAAAAGGTAAGATTTAGACCGGTGGAATATATGCGCCGAGGAAGACTGCAACTTCTTAGCTTTTGCACAAATTAAATTAGCGTAGACATATCCTCATCATGCAAATTGCAAAAAGAAAGGCACATGACGCAACTTTCAAGCTGAACTCAACCGAGCAGTACGATATAGAAGGAAACAGAGCTCCCGCACGTTATCTTTACTTTGCGAGAGTGATGCTAGAAGGTTTTTGATAAAGGGAGCGTGAGACGACGTCTATATGACAAAGTCTCTTTCCTATACTGAAGGAAGACGACTTTGATGACATCAGCTATAAGGAGGAAGATGTGGACGGTTTACCGTGTCTGCAACAAGCACGGAATAATTTTCTGTACAGCGAGCGTGTTCCTAGTAGCGTTTTGCTACCCTTCACAGGCACGGTTTGGGATGAAAGTTATAATATTATTATTAAAGCTTTGAAAACTCTCTCGGTGTACCGTCTTTCTTTGTAAATATGTGTAACCGTGTATAATATGGATTTGCAACTGTATATTTTTGTAATGTATTTATTTTAGAAACTTATTCTGATATGTTTTGCACGAGCAAATGAGAAAGAAGGGGCGGGGCAAACGCGGGCTGACGGGAAGTGGAGTAAAGGTGAGACGTGTTTGTGGATGCGGCCGACAATAGTGGATATATATTTTTCCCACCCTTACCTTTGGAAATATACACTTTTTTCCTTGGATTAGATAGATAGATAGATAGATACTTTATTCATCCCCGAAGGGAAATTCACATTTCCAGCAGCATCCCTGAGCTGAGAACAGTACAATAATAAAGCCAAAAGAATACAATATACAAATACCCAGTGTGACGTGCAAATGCCCACTGTAGCGTGTTATATAGAATATCTAAATAGTGCTACACAGAATACATATTGCAATAAAATTCGGTAATATGCAATGTAGGTGATGTTATTTAATGTGGGCTTTTACTCTGCTGGGTAGAGTTAAAGAGCCTCATGGCATGAGGAAGAAAAGATCTCTTCAGTCTGTTCGTCGTACAAGACAGTGACACGGATTACTTTCAACGGGCACCTGGACTCTGCAGGTCTGCATTCAAAGTTAAGTATCGGTATCATTTTCCGGTCGAATAGACGGCTGTGTTTTTTGGACTGTATCGGGTATAGGTTAATTTCGTGTTCGTATCGCGTTCTTTCCAATGTGGGCGCGTGCGGCTAATACACAGGTGCGGCTTGTGTATGTACAGACGACGCAACGCAAACATTGTATGAATGAAGATGAGTCAATACAGGTACATACTGATGGCGGATGGAAAACAGCGATGTCAAATATACATATATGCAATGAATATTATAAGTAGTTATAATAAACTTTGTTCGTGCTTATTAACTTTCCCGAGCGTTATAAGTATCGTTTTCCAAAGTAGACGCACAGAGAGCACAAGAAAAATGGAAAAGTGGTTAGGAATCAAGCCAAAACCTCAGCCCCAGAAGAGAGATTCAAAAGAAGCTAACAAAATGTATGACGCTACAAAACGTTAAGCATGGTGGGAATGTGGTGGGTGCGGCTTATAATCAGGTGCGCTCTATAGTCAGGAATTTACGGTACGTTTGTCACACGTATGTATGCAGAATACGACTTCACGAGTGCGGTTTCGAGCAGACGACATTTCACACCGTCCTCATTATTGATATGAAAAACGAAGGAAGGAAAATCGGAGAAAAGCCACGAAGGCATCCCCCCCCCCCCCCTCCTCAAATAAGTCATTGCGTTGACCCTAATCCAAATCCACTCAGAAACCAAGCAATTTCGCATCCATTCTCCAGACCTCGCTAACTTGTGAAACACGAGGGGGGGGGAGGCGAGAAAGCCGAGAGGGAGAAGGGTGCCAGAAAATGAAAATTCAAGGGAAGGGAACATAAGATATGTTGTCTGCTTTCAGCAGTTGTTAGAAAATAAATTGCTTTTGAAACTGGAAATGTTTACCTCAATTGAGAAGCGTTTTATGCCCTTGACAGGAAATGATTTCACAGCTTCACTGGCGGTTGCTCTTTCCAATGGTAATGTTTCCTTAACCCCGACAAATAACTTGGCCTTCACATTTTGCTCGAGTATAAATAGCCCCCCCGCGTCCCTGTTTGGAGGTCCCTCTCAAAAGGTTCCTCTAATAATTTCTTTCGTCGTTTAGAGCAGGAAGAGGAGTCGAACGGAGAGCCGTTCGGTGGGACGATATCCGGAAAGGAATCTTGGGTTTGAAACGTGAACGAAATCCATCTCTGCTCGACATCAAAACGGAAGAATTTCATATGTTCTTCTGAAACTCATCTCATCTCATCTCATTAGTTGTACCGCTTATCCTCATTAGGGTCGCGGTGGGGCTGGAGCCCATCCCAGCCATCTCCGGGCAGTGGGCAGGGGAAACCCTGAACTGGTTGCCAGCTAATCACAGGGCACACAGGGACAGACAACTCATTCGCTCATTCACACCTAGGGACAATTTGGACCAATTCACCTGAAATGCATGTTTTTGGAACGTGGGAGGAAACCGGAGTGCCCGGAGGAAACCCATGCAAGAGAACATACAAACTCCGCACAGGAAGTGTGGAGCTGGATTTGAACCCACGACAGGTTCCCATGACATGAACTGTGCCGCACAAGCGCTAACCACTGCGCCGCCGTGCTGCCCTCTTCTGAAACTCATCTCATCAGCTACACCGCTCATCCTCAGTAGGGTCGCGGAGGTGCTGGAGCCCATCCCAGCAATCATCGGGCAGTGGGCAGGGGACACCCTGAACTGGTTGCCAGCCAATCACAGGGCACACAGGGACAGACAACTCATGCGCTCATTCACACCTAGGGACAATTTGGACCGGCCAATTCACCACGCAAGCACGGGGAGAACATACAAACTCCGCACAGGAAGTTTGGAGCTGGATTTGAACCCACGACAGGTTCCCATGACATGAACTGTGCCGCACAAGCGCTAACCACTGCTCCGCCGTGCTGCCCTCTTCTGAAACTCATCTCATCTCATCAGCTACACCGCTCATCCTCAGTAGGCTCTAGGAGGTTCTGGAGCCCATCCCAGCAATCATCAAGCAGTGGGCAGGGGACACCCTGAACTGGTTGCCAGCCAATCACAGGGCACACAGGGACAGACAACTCATTCACTCATTCACACCTAGGGACAATTTGGACCGGCCAATTCACCACGGAAGCACGGGGAGAACATACAAACTCCGCACAGGAAGTCTGGAGCTGGATTTGAACCCACGACAGGTTCCCATGACATGAACTGTGCCGCACAAGCGCTAACCACTGCGCCGCCGTGCTGCCCTCTTCTGAAACTCATCTCATCTCATCAGCTACACCGCTCATCCTCAGTAGGCTCTAGGAGGTTCTGGAGCCCATCCCAGCAATCATCGGGCAGTGGGCAGGGGACACCCTGAACTGGTTGCCAGACAATCACAGGGCACACAGGGACAGACAACTCATTCGCTCATTCACACCTAGGGACAATTTGGACCGGCCAATGCATGTTTTTGGAATGTGGGAGGAAACCGGAGCGCCCGGAGGAAACCCACGCAAGCACGGGGAGAACATACAAACTCTCCACAGGAAGTCCGTTAGCTGGATTTGTACCCACAAAGGAGGTTCCCAAGACCTTAGAACTGTGCCGCACAAGCGCTAACCACTGCGCCGCCGTGCTGCCTTATATATATATATATATATATATATATATTAGGGTGGTCCTTAATGGGGGTCGAAATTTTTTTTTTTGAAATATTGGGCTCTGACCCCCCGCATATGTTCTTATATCGATAAAAACACACTGTGTGCAATTTTGAACAATTTGGATAATATTTAGAGGTAGCTCAACGACTTTGAAATTTCCCAAAATGGTAAAATTTTGGCAATTTTCGCGAAAAAACGGAAATCTTAACCCTATGTGTACGGCGTTTTAGAACATCCAATTTCAGTCCATTGCTTATAATTGTAACACAAGAAAAGTTACAAGTAACTTTGTACACTAGGTCTGATATAATGTGCGAAAAATCCTTATTTTTCATACCAAAATTTCAGAGGCCTTGAGCGACCTCTAAATATCCTTTGATTTTGATGAAACTTTGCCTAATTACGTTTTGTATATATTGGAACATATTCAAGGGGTCAGAGCATGAAATTTTAAAAGTCGAAAAATAAGGACCACCCTAATATATATATATATATATATATATATATATATATATATATATATATATATATATATATATATATATATATATTTTTATATATAGACAGGGTAGGGTTACTTTAACTGGATTACTTTCAAATACTTTTGGATTACTCCAATACCAAATACGCTAATTAAAGACAAAAGAAACTAAATATGAATAAAGTGACTCAATTTTGTGCAGGCAATTTATTGTTTTTATTTTTATTTCTGCAGTTTTAATGCATTTTTAAAAACACATTTTAAATTTTCAATGTCTTTTCTTCTAGTGTAATTGTGTGTTTTCAACCTGTCTCTTTGCCATTTCTGTAAAGCACTTTGAATTAATTGCCTTGTGTATGAATTGTGTTATACAAATAAATTTGCCTTGCCTATTTAATCGTATAAAATCCTTTATAGTCAAATGTATAAAATCCTTCACTTTATTCAATGCCAGTGACATCTATAAATTGGTGGGTCAGGGCCAGAGGTGGCTAGAGTAGCCCATAAGTTTCCTCGAGTAAGAGTACAGTCATTTCAAAATAATATGACTCAAAATTCAAAAGTAGTCTTCCACAAATAATTACTTGAGTAAAAGTAAAAGAGTACTTGGTGAAAAAACTACTCCGTCAGGTCCAGAACGGTGACAGGACCCACTTGCGTTGCGTTTCTTCCAAGTTTTTTTGGAAGAAAGAGAAAGGGTTGTGCCCACGATCCGGTATTCGCTGGAAGCGGGAAGCAAGTCGCTCTCATACTCGGATTGTGCTCCGAACGCGGAAGTGATTCTTCCGTGGCGAGCGATGGCGGTGTCGGGGACGGAAAAAGCGGGTCGGTAGCTGGGACAGGAGAGCAAAAACGTAGTCGGGGTCGGAAACGAGTCGTAAGCCAGAATAGGAGAGAAGACGTAGTCAGGGAAAAAATGAGGTCGAAAGCCAGGACGGAAGAGCAGACGTGAGCAGTATCAAAACGGGACGGAGCCCGGGGGACAGACAGGAGCAAAAACAGGTGGGAGTCAGGGTCAAAAAAAGGCTTGCCTAGTTTTAACTGACGGGAGAACAGACGTGGTCAGGAGACAAAAACAGGTCGCAGCCGGAGACAGACTGGAGCAAAAACGGGACAGGTGGGAGTCAGGGTCCAAAAAGGCTTGCCGAGTTTTAACTGAGGTTCACAGACGAACTGACAACGGGTGACAGAAAGGAGTGGGTCTAAATAGGGACAGGGAGCCAATCAGAGTCCGAGGCATCAACTAACACTTTGAATTTATTTTACTACTAAATTAAAGTAGTTACAGGGGGTCGCTAATATGCAATGCAGGCTTACAATATATGTGAGTATATGCGAAAATTGAAGTCGTTTTGGTTTGCGTGTATCTTTTTGTATTTTTGGAAAAAGTGAATGTAATCTACTATCTCTGCTTTATGTACAAGCTCGGTGGCTTTGGGGGTGTGGCGCCCGCCCCGAGACTGGGAGGTTGTGGTTCAAGCCTCGCCCGAGTCATACCTAAGACTTAAACATGGGTACCCGTTGCCTCCCTGCTTGGCGTTCAGCATTAGGGGTTGGAATTGGGGAGTTTGGTCACCTAATGACTCCCAACACCTCAGTTGGGTTGAGCGAGGGGGCTGGGAATCCCCTCCTCTAAATCAATCTCCCAAAAAGAGTCAGAAATGACTCTAGCCACCTCCCACTAGGGCAGGGGTGTCAAACAGGCGGCCCACGGGCCAGATCAGGCCCGCTAAGCGATTGAATCCGGCCCGCGAGACAAGATTCAGAGAAGCGCAAGAGAAAAAGAGGTGCAGGTTGAGATTTATCCGCTTGATGTTGTCAAAGCCAGGTGCCTCTCACAAATGCTGTACTTGTATTTCTTTCTCTCTCTCTCACTCTCTCTCTTCCTCCCTTATTCTCTCACTTTCTATCTCTCTCTCTCTTCCTCCCTTTCTCTCTCACTTTTTATCTCTCTCTTTATTTCACTCTCTCTCTCTCTTTTTCTCTTTTTTGTTCGTTTTTGTCTGTATCTCTCTGTGCCTTTTTACCTTATTTTGCTCTCTCATCCTCTTTTCATTTTCTCTCTCATTTCTCTCTCTCGTGCTTTCCCCTTCACTATTTCTCTCCTCTTTTATCTTCTCTCTTTCTATTATTCTTTGGAGTCCATGCTTTCTCTTTCTTGCCCCCTCTCACTATTTCTCTTTTTATCTCTTTTGCTCCCTCTCGCTCTTTTATCCCTCTCTCTCTCTCTTTTTTTTGTCCCACCCTCAATAATTTTCTCTCCCCCTCTTTCTTTTATTCGTTTCTTTTTTTCTTTCTCTCTAATCTACTAGTCCGGCCCCTGAGAGAATGTTTGTTCTATCTTGTGGCCCCCGAGTTAAAATGAGTTTGACACCCCTGCACTAGTAGGATACGGCTGTGGTAAATAATAATATATATAATCTCTGCTTTAAACTGCACTCAATACATTTTCGAAGCGGATATTTTTTCTCGATTCGTGTCGCAGGTTTTCATGAGGGTGAAAGTCGGGGTCCCGAAGTCAGACCCACTTGAGAGAAACGACTTTTTAGCAAGAATAGCAGCAAACAAGTTCATCGTACACCGGACAACTTGGAGAGCGGTAAAACTTCAATATTATTCATTCTCTGATATAAACATGCCGAGCATCACGAGTGCCTCTCCAGTCGACGCTGACAAAAGCAACAAAACAAACTCATAATGGAGGCCCTCGAAAGCACCGAGATTACCGACCTCTCCCGAACCCCCCGCCGATGCGCCGGCTTGAGAGGGAATAACAAGAAATACAAATAGGAGGTAAAATCGAGATGTCGGGGACAATTAGGTTGAACGTTTTTATCGAAGCGCTCGCCTCGGACAAAACGGGCACTTGTAGCTAAATGTCATCCGCACGTTCGAGAGTCCCCTCCCCCGCATTGTTCGGATGGAGGCCGGTGATCAACGGTGCGCTCTAACAATGCTACAAGTGCGTGCTAATTGTGGGGGCTTGGATCGAGCTATTGTCATTGCGTATGGTTTTCCAATCATAAAAAGCCGAACTCACAAAAATATTCAATATACAAAATCATCTTGATATTTTCTGTATATTACCCTTGTCAGAACCAGAACAGGAGTAGAACCCAGATGCGTAACGTTTTCACACAGGCTTTGTTTTGCGGGAATGGGGCAGTGATTGAGGGCAACCATGAAAACAGCGGCGCAGTGGTTAGCGCAGGGGCGTCAAACTAATTTTAACTCGGGGGCCACACGATAGAACAAACATTCTGTCAGGGGCCGGACGAGTAGATTAAAGAGAAAGAAAAAGAGAGATAAAGAAATAAGAGAAAGAGGGAGGGAAATGGAGAGAGGGTGGGACAAAGAAAGAAAAAGTGGGAGAGAGCGTGTGAAACAAAAGATAAAAAGTTGTGAGAGAGGGGAAAAAGAAAGGGAGAGGAAGAAAGAAATCCAAAGAGAAATAGAAAGACAGAAGGAGAGAAAAGAGAAAAGAAAGCGCAAAGGGTATGAAGAGAGAAAAGAGAAAAGAGGAGAAGGAAAAAAGGAAGTTAGAGCAAAAGAGGTTAAAAGACACAGAGGGAAAGAAAAAAAGAGCAACAAAGGAAGAGAAAAAGAGAGAGACAGAGAGTGAAAGAGACAGAGTGGGAGAAAAGGGGTGGAAAAGAAAGAGATCGAGAGAGAGAGAAAGAAAGAGAAATAAATACAAGTACAGTGTCTTTGTGAGAGGCATCTGGCTTTGGCAACATCAAGTTGACATTTTTCAACCTGCAGCTTGTTTTTCTCTTGCGCTTCTCTGAGTGTTGTCTCGCGGGCCGGATTCAATCCCTTAGCGGGCCTGATCTGGCCCGCGGGCCGCCTCTTTGACACCTGTGGGTTAGCGCATGTGCGGCACAGTTCATGTCTTGGGAACCTCCTGCGTGGGTTCAAATCCAGCTCCAAACTTCCTGTGCGGAGTTTGTATGTTCTCCCCGTGCTTGCGTGGGTTTCCTCCGGGCACTCCGGTTTCCTCCCACGTTCCAAAAACATGCATTTCAGGTGAATTGGCCGGTCCAAATTGTCCCTGGGTGTGAATGAGCGAGTGAGTTGTCTGTCCCCTTGTGCCCTGCGATTGGCTGGCAACCAGTTCAGGGTGTCTCCTGCCCACTGCCCGATGATTGCTGGGATGGGCTCCAGCGACCCTACCGAGGATAAGCGGTGTAGCTAATGAGATGAGATGAGATATATATATATATATATATATATATATATATATATATATATATATATATATATATATATATATATATATATATATATATATAAACGGGGGCGGCAGTAGCTCAGGAGGTAGAGCGCTCGTCTTGGGATCAAGGGATCCCAGTTCGAATCCCGGCTCGTCCGTGTTACATGTCGAAGTGTCCTTGGGTAAGACACTGAACCCCTAATACCCCCAATATGCAGGTTAGCGCCTTACATGGCTGCAATACAAGGCCGCTATCGGGGAAATGTGGAGCACATTGTAAAGCGCTTTGGGAAGTCATTGACTTGAAAATGACTTATATAGAAATGCAGATCATTTCATTTCATATCAACTGTGATGATTAAAACTGCAAGAATATATAAATATTTCAGCAATATTATTTTGTATAGTGTACAATATTGTGAACTGAAAAATCTGAAGTGATAACTGCTTTGTATTACCAATTAACCGTGATGATTAAAACTGAATGAAAATATAGATTCATATAATTATTTCAGCAATAATATTTTGTATAATGTACAATATTGTTGTGAACTGAAAAATCTTGAAGTGATAACTGATTTGTATTACCAATAAACTGTGATGATTAAAACTGAATGAATATATAGATTTATATTACCCTAAATTCCGGACTATAGAGCGCACCTGATTATAAGCCGCACGCACCACATTTTAAGAGGAAAACCGATTTTGTACTTACACAAGCCGCACCTGTATATAATCCGCATGGGCCCACATTGAAAAATGTAACACAAACACAAAATTAACCCAAACCCGATTTTAAGTCCCGCGATTGAAACTGAATGTCCTTCATTAAAGTACACAATCCAAAAATCACAGCCGGCAAAATGAACTGAAAATGATACCGGTACTTAAGGTTTGCAGACCTGCATTTTCCGGGTCCGTTGAAAGTAATCCAAGGAAAAAAGTGTATATTTCCAAACGTACGGGTGGGAAAAATATATATCCACTATTGTCCGCCGCGTCCACAAACACATCTCACCTTTACTCTACTTCCCATCAGCCCGCGTTTGCTCCGCCCCTTCTTATCATATCAGAATAAGTTTCTAAAATAAATACAAATAAATACATTACAAATATATACAGTTGCAAATACATATTATACATGGTTACACATATTTACAAAGAAGTACACCGAGAGAGTTTTCAAAGCTTTAATAATAATAATATAACTTTCATCCCAAACGGTGCCTGTGAAAAACATACCGCACTTGTAAAAATCATGGTAAACCGTCCTCATCTTCCTCCTTAGAACTGAAGCCATCTAAGTCATCTTCCTCAGTGTCGGAAAGAAACTTTGTCATAAAGACGTCGTCCCACGCTCCCTTATTGTCTAACAGGTCGAGGTCGTAAACGGGTCTGGTAAACAAAACATACTGTACTTGTAAAAATCAGGGTAAACCATTCAGACTGCTCGATTGCTTTTAGCTTGAAAGCTGCGTCATGTGCCTTTCCTTTTGCATTTTGTTTACGCTAATTTAATTTATGCACAGGCCAAGAAGTTGCAGTCTTCCTCGGCGCATATATTCCACCGGTCTAAATCTTTTGTACTCGAGCGCCGCTGGCGGCCGTTCGAAAAATGACATAAATTGGCCGCGTCACTGAATAAGACGCAGGGTTGAACGTTTGGGAAAAAAGTAGCGGCTTATAGTCCGGAATTTACGGTATATATTTGTCACCGATTTACAATTTCAACCGCGATAACACAAAATTTTGGGGAGCCATAGATCTCTGTCGGGACCCATAGATTTTTGAGCATGCGAGTCCTTGGGACCCATCCCTTTTCACAGGTAAAATGAACACCGGGTGCCGCATAATTAGGCTATACATTCCGATTATAAGTTCTCTAGAAACTTTTTTTGCGAATTACGAGGCGGTAATTTCAGCCACCCGAGAAAATCGGCAATAATGATGATTGAATGGCGATGACTACTGTCATAAAGCTATGGTTGTCTGATCCAGTTAGTTCACCACGACAATGCAGAGGAATCGGCGGTGACTAATTAGCACAGCCATAATGTTTCTCCCCCCTCAAACATATCCCCGGAGGCTGTTTTGAATCATTATGCAAATGACGTTGTCAAATGTCAATTATCGGGAGCGGAAATCCTGTGATTTATTATTTTGAGGAGTTGTTGTTTGCTGGCGGAAAGTTTCTTTGCTAAGTCATTAAAACTTGTGTGGGAGACAAAAGGTGGAACTGATCGGCAGAAAAGCGAGGGGGAAGACCTCGCTGTTGCTATCCACCACAAAGATGTAAAGGGGGCCGTATTTTTGATATCCACACGAGCAAATGTGGCCTGGAAATGCCAGGCCAATAGGAGATTGGATTTGGCTGCTTGGAGTAGTCGGTGGTCAGGTGTCACGGTTGCCCTGGCGCCAAATTGGCCCCCGCCCGTGTGGCAGCAGCTCAATGCTCTCGTTTTTCCTTTGTCAGTCCGTCAACGAACCTCTCCCTCGCAAGATTCTGTCCTGTTTTCCTGTTGGTATTTTCTGTCCAGTATTCTCATCTTGTAGGAGAAAATGCAGGTTCGATAATCTTTTAAGTCTTCTTACGTGATTTAATAAAGTACACCAAAGCCTGCCATGAGGGGGAGCTCTTTATTTCGTCATCCCAAAGAAACTCAGAGAACTCCAGACATAACAACGCTTTATAGCTTCAGTTTGAGTACAACCCAAAAGGTGACCCTAGTCCTCAGTAACAACAAGGAAGATGCTGTCGTACCCTTATTAGGACATGTTGTTCGCCTCAGTTTGCTCAGAGAGTCCTTGAAGGTCCTAAGGACCTTCCCGAAATGATGTCAACATTCTGTCACACTGTAAGCAAGTCTTTCTACATTTCTTTCTAAATGTATGCAACTCTATTCTACAAATGCAAGTCTATTTTCCACAACAATCTCTCATCTCATTAGCTGCACCGTTTATTCTCAGTAGGGTCGCGGGGGTGCTGGAGCCCATCCCAGCAATCATTGTGCAGTGGGCAGGGGACACCCTGAACCGGTTGCCAGCCAATCGCAGGGCACACGGGGACAGACAACTCGCTCGCTCATTCACACCTAGGGACAATTTGGACCGGCCAATCCACCTGAAATGCATGTCTTTGGAATGTGGGAGGAAACCGGAGTGCCTGGAGGAAACCCACGCAAGCACGGGGAGAACATACAAACTCCGCACAGGAAGTCCGTTAGCTGGATTTGTACCCACAAAGGAGGTTCCCAGGACCTTAGAACTGTGCCGCACACGCGCTAACCACTGCGCCGCCGTGCTGCCCCTGTCCGGTATTGTTCCCGTTTATTTTGTCCTGTTAAATACCGGTTCCCTGTTTCGTTCCCATCTATTTTTGTCCTGTTTATTATTCTCCCCAGTTTTCGTTCCCGTCCAGTTGGTCCTGTTTATTTCAATATCCTGTTTCATTATCAATTCTGTCTGTCCCGTCCTGTCCGGTATCGACCCCATCTGTCCGATATCTGCTCGGGCAATTGGAATTGATCTCGTCGGTTATACAGTCTCTACATTGTTCCAAGTGATATATAGTTTTCTGTTATTGAGTCTTGGCCTGGATCTTTCTCAAAATACCTGAAAGATCCAGTCCAAACAGGGCTGGAATGAAAACTGGGTTTAGGAATTTTTTTAACTCACTCGAGATTTCGTTCTTTTCGAACCACTGCATATGAAAACAAAAATCTGCCATTTTGTGGAGGCTTTTGTGAAGGAATAACCCGGAATATTCTGTTTTTGAAGGCGATTGTTTAACTTGATTAGTCTCGCAACCCGGATGTTGATTAGAACATATTTATGCTCTTTAAAAATGGTGTATATATAATATATATATATATATATATATATATATATATATATATATATATATATATATATATATATGGCAGCACGGCGGCGCAGTGGTT